>NC_083578.1:84536408-84781408 GCF_027579695.1 Neoarius graeffei
CTATGTAGTCCCCTATTTATACAAATAGGAGTCATTCAGGATTCAGCCATGTTTTTGCTCAGCGTTAGCAAGTTAGAGGTTTTTAGCTTTCTCCTGAAATGTTTTCTTTTATTTCTTCTTCCTCAGGGTAGTCAAACTCGCTTTCGCTGTGAACACTGTCGTTATCGCTATCCATGCTGTAAAATTAATGCTATTCTCCTGAGAAATGCTGGCAAAAATTAAGATGTTTGATAATCTCATAAATAAATCTTATATTTAAAAAAAAAAAAAAATGTTGACAAAAAAAATGCTGTGTTTGTTGTTGTGAACAAGCGAGTTGCCAGAGGTCCGTAATCGGGGTCCGTATCATAGGATACGGACCTGCTCGCCAGCCAATCAGAGCGCAGGATTTGATGGAAACCGCACTGCGAAAAAAATCAATTTTATCATTTCTCTCTTAGAACTGATATTTAGAGACTGAAAATGTTAAAAAAAAAAAAAAAATCAATAAACACTGAAACACGATGTCCATCTGTAAAAGACCGGTCAGTCTGGTCCTAAGTGCTTTAAACATTAGATATGTATTTTACAGTTTTCCCATTTTACGATACTGATATCATATCTGATGATGTAACTGACGCATGACGTGTCTTCACATGCAAGATGTGTGTCAGGAGTCAAAAGGGGAAGAAGGGCAAAAGGGAAAAGATAAAATAAATAAAATCACATACCAAATAAAGCACATGAGTGAATCAGATAAGAGTAATGTCACAAATCTGAACTGATTCCAATCCAGTATTGGTTTGTTAAACCCCCATTAAACATGCTTAGAGCATTTATTTATTTACACATACAGTTTCCCAGCACAGGTTATCCATTTGGATCGTTTTCTCCAAAATCGTTGGATCAACTGTATGCTGAAGCGATGTATAATAAAGGATTTAACAGATTTACCATGACGAGAATGATGACCATGTGAAAAATCATGATTAACGTTTATCCATATGGATGAGTAAACAAGTCCTGAATGGAATCAAGCTAAAATTAAGTCAATAACTGAAACCCAGAGTTTGTTGGTGAAACAAGCCCAAGCCCTGAACATAAACAGGCTTTGTTGTTGATTATTTTCCTCGACTATATGCCCTTAGATCGAGCACAAACGAGGCTCTTGTCCTCTCGATCATTATGCACATCAGTGTCAAAGCTTTGACTGAGCTTCCCGTTGCAAGACTCGCACAAACCCACTTCCTCTTTCCTGTACATGCTAAGAGCTTCGTCTGCAGTCTCCGATAGAGAAATCATCCAAAGTGTCACACTACAGGCATTAAAAAAACCCCACACATTAGTGCTGAGAGCGGCAAAGTGTTCGTCAGATGAGAGAGAGAGAGAGAGACGAGCAGCAGTTGTAATCAACAACGTTCGCACTTTGCACTTTTATGCTCTCGGAGACGCTAAAGCATCATAAACTCCAGTCACGATACACACAGGGAATTTATTTCGCTGAAACAGCTGTTTCGCTCTCAGTTCGAACCCTCGCGCTTGTTGATCCGTGTTGCACGCATGACTAGCTTCAATCTTTAACACTTCACATGATGGATTCCTTTCTGTGACGCAACACTGTCTTTATCTACGGACACAAATATTTAGCTCGTTAATTAGTGTCAAGTCACAACAGGCTCACGGATCACCACGCTCAAGACCACAATCTACCATTAAATTATAGGAATACAGTGTTGTTGAATTCTTCAATCTGACTGATCAGAAGGCATCACATATTAGCGCTGCTGCTGTGATTCGAATCACAGGTTTATTATATTAACGCACCCGTTCGATCACGGTGTCCGTCCAGTGCATTGTCAGCACTTCATAAAGGTCAGTAAGCTTTCCACCACTGACTGGGAAGTCTTCAGGACAGAAGTTGGTGTTTTGTGGTTTCTTGGCAACATAAGCTTCTCTTCTGGCATTATTAACTTCACATGAGAGGAAATGACACTAGAAGAGGGAACGGGAACAAGCTTGCTTCATGGACATTCGGTGACGTTTAAATGCAATTATAAATGGATAAAAAGTATGACATGGTGTTCATTATCAATAAATTACCAACTGCGGATCGAGGGGAAATTACTGCGGTACCATGTAAGAGCAATTAAAAAAAAAAACAACCAGGATCTCAGTGTGGTCACATGATACCACGTCATCGTTGATTATTTTCCTATAACAGCACGCCCCCGTTGTGCCTTATTTCTTAGCCATAGTTCTAAGCGTAACTGGTCACTTAAATTGAATCTTTACACACACACACACACAAAAAAAAAAAAAAAACATCTAACTGCAAATTAAGTACTTTTCTTAGCCTGTTCAAAAAAATAAAAAATAAAATGCGGAAGGGATTTTAAGCCTTTATTCGTCACGTACATTAGAGCACAGTGAAATTCTTCCTCTGCACTTAACCCATGTGGGGATGTGAAACACACACACACCCAGAGCGGTAGGCAGCTGGGCTGAAGCACCCGGGGAGCAGTAGGGGGTTAGGCACTTTGCTCAAGGGCCCTTCAGCCATTCCTGCTGGTCCAGGGAATTGAACCGGCGACCTTTCCCCTGGACCCGCAGGAATGTCTGAAGTGGCCTTGAGCAAGGCACCTATGATAAGAATGTACATTTTAACATGACACAACTGGTTGGAAGTTCAGGAAGAAAAAACTAAAGGCAGCAAAATCAACCAACCAATAAAAAAAAAAAAATTCAAATCAATCAAACAAAAACAAACATCAATCACACAGTTGAAAACGTTACAAAAATGTTTGTGTTTCAGTCAAGAAAGCAGCACATTACACAGGAGACACTTTTCAGACCAAACAAGCAATAAAGGAAAAAAAAAAAAAGCCGCAGGCAGAGAGACACAAGCAGGCAGAGAGAGAGAGACACACACAGACAGACGGGCAGAGAGAGAGAGAGAGAGAGAGAGAGAGAGACACAGAGACAGACGGGCAGAGAGAGAGAGACACACAGACAGACAGGCAGGGAGAGAGAGACACACACACAGACAGACAGGCAGAGAGAGAGAGAGACACACACAGACAGACGGGCAGAGAGAGAGAGAGAGACACACACACAGACAGACGGGCAGAGAGAGAGAGACACACACAGACAGACGGGCAGAGAGAGAGAGACACACACAGACAGACGGGCAGAGAGAGAGAGAGAGAGAGAGAGACACACACAGACAGACGGGCAGAGAGAGAGAGAGAGAGAGAGACACACACACAGACAGACGGGCAGAGAGAGAGAGAGAGAGACACACACAGACAGACGGGCAGAGAGAGAGAGACACACACAGACAGACGGGCAGAGAGAGAGAGACACACACAGACAGACGGGCAGAGAGAGAGAGACACACACACAGACAGATGGGCAGAGAGAGAGAGAGAGAGACACACACAGACAGACGGGCAGAGAGAGAGAGAGAGAGAGACACACACAGACAGACGGGCAGAGTGAGAGAGAGAGACACACACACAGACAGACGGGCAGAGAGAGAGAGAGACACACACACAGACAGACGGGCAGAGAGAGAGAGAGACACACACACAGACAGACGGGCAGAGAGAGAGAGACACACACACAGACAGACGGGCAGAGAGAGAGAGACACACACACAGACAGACGGGCAGAGAGAGAGAGACACACACACAGACAGACGGGCAGAGAGAGAGAGACACACACACAGACAGACGGGCAGAGAGAGAGAGACACACACACAGACAGACGGGCAGAGAGAGAGAGACACACAGACAGACGGGCAGAGAGAGAGAGACACACAGACAGACGGGCAGAGAGAGAGAGACACACAGACAGACGGGCAGAGAGAGAGAGACACACAGACAGACGGGCAGAGAGAGAGAGACACACAGACAGACGGGCAGAGAGAGAGAGACACACAGACAGACGGGCAGAGAGAGAGAGACACACAGACAGACGGGCAGAGAGAGAGAGACACACAGACAGACGGGCAGAGAGAGAGAGACACACAGACAGACGGGCAGAGAGAGAGAGACACACAGACAGACGGGCAGAGAGAGAGAGACACACAGACAGACGGGCAGAGAGAGAGAGACACACAGACAGACGGGCAGAGAGAGAGAGACACACAGACAGACGGGCAGAGAGAGAGAGACACAGACAGACGGGCAGAGAGAGAGAGACACAGACAGACGGGCAGAGAGAGAGAGACACAGACAGACGGGCAGAGAGAGAGAGACACAGACAGACGGGCAGAGAGAGAGAGACACAGACAGACGGGCAGAGAGAGAGAGAGACACAGACAGACGGGCAGAGAGAGAGACACACAGACAGACGGGCAGAGAGAGAGACACACAGACAGACGGGCAGAGAGAGAGAGAGACACACAGACAGATGGGCAGAGAGAGAGACACACACAAACAGACGGGCAGAGAGAGAGACACACACAAACAGACGGGCAGAGAGAGAGAGAGAGACACACAGACAGACGGGCAGAGAGAGAGAGAGAGACAGACGGGCAGAGAGAGAGAGAGAGAGAGAGAGAGAGAGAGACAGACGGGCAGAGAGAGAGAGAGAGAGAGAGAGAGAGAGGCAGGCAGAAACAGAGAAAGGATTTTGGTGCAAAATGAAGACGTGAGTGAGAAAGTGTCCAGAAGAACCGTGGCTGGTTCTGGAAGATGCTCAGTAAAACCTACAGCTCATTTCCTTATATTATAATTAGTGCTGTCAAAAATGTCACGTTATTAACGCGTTAACTTGACTCAATTTTAACGGCGATAATTTTTTTATTGCGAGATTAACGCTCTGTGACATGATGTAGGTTTTTCATAAGCTTTTGAAACTGCCAGGAACTTGGAACAGAGACTTTGCTTAGAAAACCGATAGCAGCTAGACTGTAATGCCACGCCCCGCACAGCCAGAGTCCTCTGCCCCCCCCCCCAAAGAACCAGTGCGGGCAGGGCGCGCTAGTAGAGATGGGATTTATGGCTCTTTGATGGGATCCGCATCTTTGTGACCCGTTCTTTGAAAAGAGCCGTTCAAAAGACTGGCTAATTTGGCTCTTTTTAAATATTTATTCAGTTTTAAGAAGACAGCGTCTAAAGAAGCCAGATCCCTCTGAACTGTAAACTCAATGCTATCCTAGAAATCCTTCCTGTAATATGCAAATTTGGCCGCCTCTGATTGGACAGCGTGACGCATCAACAGGCAGAAAATGTAAAAGTACAAAATGTGTTAAGTGAGCTGAAACAGTAAAGATCAGATTCAATGCAATATTTATCAACGAACAACTTAAACTTAATATAATAGTGTACTTTATATTATAATCAAGCATGTCAAGCCTACCGTCACTGTGTAACCTGTCTCTCTGATTAGAGTTGTAGACTAACTCAAGCAGTAGATCACTTCACTCATGGTTCTTTTGCCAGCCCTGGTGTTCGGCTTAGGTTTCACTTTGCAGTGGCTGTGTCAAGACGTGTTATGCTTTGCAATACAAAGCAAGCCCATTCACATTTTTATGCTGATAAGAGAATTACAATGGTTTTTCATGTGACAAAAATGTCCGATTAAATTGCGATTAATCGCGAGTTAACTATGACAGTCGCGACATTAATCGTGATTAAATATTTTAATCGCTTGACAGCACTAATTATAATACATAGGGCCAAATTACTCAATTCTGATTGGTCAATCAAGGATGGCTTTTTTCCTTAACACGGGGCCGTATTTCTGAAATGCTATTGGCTAGTTCGTTGCTTGGTTACGGTTACAAAAATTAGCAAATTTTTTCAACAAAAGGGCTGACTCTGCTGACTCAGCAATGCCGCGTTTTGCTATATTTGACGAAGAAATGATAAACCACTTGAAAGCTGCAAGCGAAAATGAAAAAGTACGAATTTTTGGCTTTCCGTGTTTAAGAAATGGGCCACAGAAAGACAAGTAAACGACTCTAGTGGAATATGAATACTGAGTTAGACAAGGTGCTATCGCAGTTTTTTTGTGTCATGATGAAAGACACTTTAAAAACTGATTCAAACGTGCAAGATAGTCTTGCGCCCTGATTGGTTCAGAAAACGTGAATGACAATGTCGTGAACTTGAATGGCTTCCCAAGTATGAATTTGGCCCTATAACAAGTAAAACAGAATACATGTGCATCAATGAGAATGGGGATGAGAGTGTAGTGAAGATGCAAGGAGTAGACGTAAAGAAAGTTGGTGAATTCAAATACCTGGGGTCAACTGTGCAGGAAAATGGGGGCTGCGATAGTGAGGTGAGAAAGAGAGAGCAGGCAGGGTGGAGCAGTTGGTGAAGGATTTCGGGAGTCATTTGTGATAGGAAAGTCCCAGCAAAAGTGAAAGGTAAGATGTACAAGACAGTAGTGAGACCAGCTGTGATGTATGGATTGGAGGCCGTACCCTTAACGAAGAGACAGGAGGCAAAGTTGGAGGTGGCGGAGTTGAGGATGTTAAGGTTTGCGATGGGAGGTTGGACAGGATAAGAAACGAGCACATCAGAGGGACAGACAGCACATGTAGAGAGCTTGGGAAGTAAGCTAAGAGAGATGAGACAGAGATGGTGCGGGCACATCCTGAGAAGAGATGCAGAGCATGTTGGAAGGAGAATGTTGAGGATGGAGCTGCCAGGCACACGAAAACAAGGAAGGCCAAAAAGGAGATACATGGATGTGGTGAGAGAGGACATGAAAGTGGCAGGTGTGGTAGAGAAGGATGCGGAAGACAGGGAGCAATGGAGACAAAAGATCCGCTGTGGTGACCCCTAATCGGGAGCAGCCAAAAGAAGAGGATATTATAAACAAGTAATCGTATGGTTCCTTGTAAAATTAAGGATGAATTTCACTCATGATTTCAAAGTTTTCAATTTTCAAAACTTCGAAATCACTTGTGAAATTCATCCTTAAATTTTACTCGGCCCCATACGATTACTTATACAAACTGCACTCACTGGACCTCAGACTATTTTTTTTAAAGCAAAGTTTTATCATACCAAATATTGACTATTAAAATTTCCTATGGTTTACTGCTCTTTATAGTATTTATTTTAAAGTGCATATTACGGGTAAATTCAGGGGCAAGATCAATGTAATTCTATTTTATATTAAACTTCGGTCAAATATCTAACATTTTGCATTTTGTGCAATTTTTTTTACCTTGCGCAATACCAGAAAATTTCAGTTGAAATCAAGCCATTTGAGGTGAATTGGTCCGCCTCTGAAAAAACTTGGCATTTGGATTTCCCGGGAAACATTGATTTTTGTGACGTCGCGTCCGGGACGCCTCCTTCTGAATCCTACGTCAGCGCTGGTTTGTTTATGAGAAAACGACCTGGTGGTTTTCTGCAAATTTCTTCAACGCTATCACGTAATTATTAAAATTAATAACAGATGCATCGTAGGAGGGTGTAGCAACACCAATCTTGATGGGATTAGTACTCATCGCTTCCCAAAAGACCGGACAATGAGATAGAAATGGGAGCGCTTGGTCTACACAGGCTGTGCACTGAAACCGTGCAAAGCTCTCGCGGCCTGCTGGCGCTTCCGCAGGTGACATCACGAATCTGGCTCCAGACTCCCTTGGGATTTTTCCAGATACGTTTTGCTCATTTTATTTTTTTCTGCTGTAGACAGATGGCCTTGTGCAAAATTACCCTTCTGGATGAGTGTGTAAAAGGACATACTTTCATATAAAAAAAACAAAAAAAAAAAAAAAACAAAATTGGTCCAGAATATGCACTTTAATGTAAAAACGTTTAATTTCAATATTCCTGAAGGCATCTTTGCTCTACAGCATTTCTTTACATGTTTCCACACCTCAGATTTTTCCACAGTACTGTACATCTATAAACAAAATCTACAGTGCACTCAGGACACAGATAGTCCCTGGATTACAGAAATCAGTATCAAGTCCTGTCATTTACTTCCGGTGCAGGTAATAAACACAATCGTTAGCCTAATAGCATAATTGCCCAAGTCATTTTTTTGGCCAAATTGTGATATCTGCCTAATTTTATTCTCCTACCACTGCTGCATCACCCTGCCTTATTGCCCATGTCCTCAGCCTATCAGAACACATTTTAGAGTCCAAAATCACTATCTGCCTTAGTCTGGGCAGACACTGTGCGATTTTTTCAATCGCGGTATTTAGCTGCTGCTCACACTGTACGAGTAAATCGCAGGGGTAAACAGCACGGAGCTTACGATTCCTGTTCTCACACTATACGATCCGATGCTCGGATGCGATCTGACTGCTCACACTGTATTTCCATACTTCCAGATTCTTTTTATCCGGAACTGCAACGTGATATAGTGTTGTGACGTTCGCGAACGAACCGATTCTTTTGAACGGCTCCTAGGCATGAACGATGAGAACTGAGTCTCGAGCTGGGGGAGCCGTTCTTTCTGTCGTTCTTTTTCTGTACTGTGTTTCAGATAGTTTATAATGTTGTGCGATATTAATGATAATATTGTGGGAAAACTACTTTGCACGGACGTTCATTTAATTTATTCTATCGTCATTTTCTTTGTTCCATTTTTGTGTATTTTATTTATTTATCTGTTTTGTATCTCAGACTTAAATATTTTTGTAAAACAAGTTTTTCTATAAAATATTCTTGCGTTCTTGATAACTATGTTCTTGAGTGGGTTCTTTTTTTTTTTTTTTTACAGAAAAGCCGTTCTGCATGGACATTCATTGAAGCCCTCATTGTTTTTTAATGGTTATTTATGAGTCTTTAGGGGTTACAATAATGTAAGTCTAGGTTGCATTATATAAAAGGTATGTCCAGAAATATTGATGTCACTGTCTAAGCAGAGGGATCTGGCTTCTTTAGACGCTGTCTTCTTAAAACTGAATAAATATTTTTAAAAAAGAGCCAAATGAGCCAGTCTTTTTAACGGCTCTTTTCAAAGAACGGATCACAAAGATGCGGATCCCATCAAAGAGCAATAAATCCCATCTACGTGAAGAGGAGGAGGAGACCGGAAGTGCTGCTCAGTGTTTGTTTTTCTCTTCCGTATCTGTGTTCGCGCATGTGCAGTGTGACAGGTTGAGGTAAATCGGCTCGTGACACTGCTTCAACAGTGCGATAGCCTCACGAGGGGCGACCAGGATTTCAAACGTTTGATTTTCATCCAATCGATCGGGAGGAGGTCGTGAGATGTTAATCGCTTGTTGTTACCCCATGTATACTACACGATCCGAGACGCACGATTGAGCCAAAAATCGGCCTGATCTCCAAAATAGTCGCACAAGTGAAAATCGTGTCAAAATCGGGCCAAAAATCGCACAGTGTCTGCCCAGCCTTAGTCATCTCTTTGACAGGCATTTTTGACGCACAAATGGAGCGTGACTCCATGCATAGCCACGTGATGACATTGTCATTGTCATCTTTGAGACTGCACGTTTGCATCCATCCCCATACAAGGTGACCCAGCTATACCACAATGACTTCATGAAGTTATCTGGGGCCTATGTCACCAACATTCGACCAGGCAGAAAAAAGTTGGCGACCCCACAGTCCATGACCTTCGGGGCTCTCCAGTACTTGGCAGATGGTCGAACCCGGCACAAGTTGGATTTTGAGTCTGGCTGGGAGGACCTACCTCAGCATCCCTGAAGAACCGCTCCACTGGGTCCCACTCTTTCCTGCTCAATTGCCAGTTACTCTCAGGAAATTCAAATGACTTGCAGGCAATGAAACCAGTACTACCAAGAGTGGTCCACCAGTACTATGACAACCTCCCTTATCAATAGACAGTGTGAAAACGAGTTCACACAGCACCTGAGTAGGACTTTGGTTAAGGTTAAACAAGTAAAACAACTTGGTTAAGGTCAGACATGTAGAACAACTTGGTTACGTTTAGGAAAGTAAAACTACTTTTCTATGTTATGTTTGTATTTGGGGCGGCACGGTGGTGTAGTGGTTAGCGCTGTCGCCTCACAGCAAGAAGGTCCGGGTTCGAGCCCCGGGGCTGACGAGGGCCTTTCTGTGTGGAGTTTGCATGTTCTCCCCGTGTCCGCGTGGGTTTCCTCCGGGTGCTCCGGTTTCCCCCACAGTCCAAAGACATGCAGGTTAGGTTAACTGGTGACTCTAAATTGACCGTAGGTGTGAATGTGAATGGTTGTCTGTGTCTATTGCCCCTTTTCCACCAAAGCAGTTCCAGGGCTGGTTCGGGGCCAGTGCTTAGTTTGGAACCGGGTTTTCTGTTTCCACTGACAAAGAACTAGCTCTGGGGCCAGAAAAACCAGTTCCAGGCTAGCACCAACTCTCTGCTGGGCCAGAGGAAAGAACTGCTTACATCAGCAGGGGGGGGCGGAGTTGTTAAGACCAACAACAATAACAAGACCATGAAAAATCGCCATTTTTAAGCGACGAGAAGCAGCAGCTGTACGAACGCGAAGTCATCCATTATTATTGTTTTTGCTTTGATATTTGCGCCAAGGTTTATGCAAACATAGCGACGTAACTGACGTGGCTTCCCTTAGCACCGTGAGCTATGGAAAAGCAAACTGGTTCTCAGCTAGCTCGCAAGTTGAACGAGTTGTGAACCAGCACCAGCCCCGAACCAGCCCTGGAACTGATTTGGTGGAAAAGGGGTATATGTGTCAGCCCTGTGATGACCTGGCGACTTGTCCAGGGTGTACCCCGCCTTTCGCCCGTAGTCAGCTGGGATAGGCTCCAGCTTGTCTGTGACCCTGTAGGACAGGATAAAGCGGCTAGAGATGATGAGATGAGATGTTTGTATTTATACGCAAGAGAAAAATTGCCTAAGTCATGGCACATTCTGCCTAAGTCACTTTTATTTGTTATGCAATCCATGATGTGTCCTTTTTTTTTTTTTTGCAAACTTGTTCACACATCTTGTTGAACTTACTGTTATAAAATCAATAAAAAATACCAATGTGCTTGCTAAAAATTGTGTTTTCTCCTGTCTTCCGAAAACATTCAAAAATATGACTTAGGCAATTATGCTAACCACATGTAATGTGTGTAATATCCGAGGTGCAGGACAGATGTGACAGATGTGTCCCACATTTTCCATGTTGTATTTGATGTTTGTCGTGCAGGAGAACTGAACACCAAACACTGCACTCACCTGAGCAAACTGAGAGATTCAGATGAATCCAGGATGACAAAGACAGTCTGAGGTTCTTCTCCAGGTAGCTCAACCTGTCTGAGGCTCTTCTGAAGATCCGGATTGTCCTTTTCTTCCCCCTGCTGCTGAGTTTTTAAAGACATTTCTCCACAAACTCGGAACAAAATGTGCTCCTGTTCCTGATTACTCTAAAAACCCCTTTACACTTATTCAGAAACCTTACTATTTTTAAACAGCTGTTCAGCTGCACTGTTAGAGCGATTAATATTAAAAATTTTCAAGCTGCTTCTCGTTTGTTTGACAAAAATTCTTTTTTTTTTAAAATGAACAAGACAGAAGTAAACAACACGACTGCTACCAAGCCCACTGTTGCTAGACTTCCAGAAAAACAAAACAGTTAGCTAGTTAGCTAATTAGCTCTACTAACTAGCTTCAAAACAACACATCAACTAGTTAGCTAGCTAGCTAACTTTGTCCCTTTTAATCAACTTTCAATTTCTTAAATGTCTGACCAGCTCTGAGCTCCAAAGCCTTCGCTTGAAATGACTCATCCAGCCGATGAGATCCACAAAAGTAGCTAGCCATGAAGGACTAAGAGTCGTTCGACAAAGGAGTCGATTCTTTGATTCTAGGAACTCCGAAGCTTTAGAGTCGATTCCTACTATGTCTGACAGGGTTATATTATTTATTAATTAATTAATGACTCAGTGAGTGAGTAAGTCAAATGTAAACTTGTTTTAAAAATAAAACAACCAAATAAATCTTAACCTGACATAAGATTCAGACATTACAATTCTAACTCAAATGACCAACTGTTCATGATGAAAGAAGGCTAATTTAAGACAAAAATACACACCCTGGGTGTTTTTTCAACAGCATTTAATTAATAAGCCCCAAAACTTGACGTTTGGTAATAGTAATTATCATATATATTGACTTAATTGCACAAAACATGCAGCCCGAACCGATACTGTCAATACAGAATCGACTCTTGGAGTCGACTCTAACATTTCTGGATTCGAACAAACCTGGAGATAAAACGGAAAATCCCTGAAGTGACATCACTACAGACGAATGATCGGCAGAGCCTGGACAGACAGGCGCATTGACCAATTAGCACTGTGCATGGGCGGGGTTTAGTGAGTTTCATATGTCTTTCCCACCAATCAGGCAACGAGTGAAAGGATCTTTTACATCCAGCATTAAAAGACCCCTTCTTTGAGCCAATTTCACAAGAAATTTCATCATCCAAACAGATTTAAAAAAAAAAAAAAACACTTATATATACTATGTATTATGTACATTATTTAAAAATGTTTTATATAATAATTTATTAATTATCATATTACTAATAGTATTTTCATTGCAAACCTCACAGGTTCTAATGTACTCTATTGTATAATAATATATGACAATAAATGAATCCTTGCTTCAAACACATTTCTATATCTATTATACCTGTTATTAGATTTTTATTTAATTCCTATAGCCATAAAATGCATACCAATATAGTACTCTGTTCAGTACGTGTAACATACCTGGCCATAATAATAATAATAATAATAATAATAATAATAAATGAGGTGGCACGGTGGTGTAGTGGTTAGCGCTGTCGCCTCACAGCAAGAAGGTCCGGGTTCGAGCCCCGTGGCCGACGAGGGCCTTTCTGTGAGGAGTTTGCATGTTCTCCCCGTGTCCGCGTGGGTTTCCTCCGGGTGCTCCGGTTTCCCCCACAGTCCAAAGACATGCAGGTTAGGTTAACTGGTGACTCTAAATTGATCGTAGGTGTGAATGTGAGTGTGAATTGTTGTCTATGTATGCCCCTTTTTCACCAAATCAGTTCCAGGGCTGGTTCGGGGCCAGTGCTTAGTTTGGAACCGGGTTTTCTGTTTCCACTGACAAAGAACTGACTCTGGGGCCAGAAAAACTGGTTCCAGGCTAGCACCAGCTCTTTGCTGGGCCAGAGGAAAGAACTGCTTACATCAGCGGGGGGGTGGAGTTGTTAAGACCAACAACAATAACAAGACCATGAAAGACCGCCATTTTTAAGCGACGAGAAGCAGCAGCTGTACGAACGCAAAGTCATCCATTATTATTATTATTGTTGTTTTTGCTTCGATATTCACGCCAAGGTTTATGCAAACGTAGCGACGTAACTGACGTATACAGCGACGTAATGACGTGGCTTCCCTTAGCACCGCGAGCTATGGAAAAGCAAACTGGTTCTCAGCTGGCTCGCAAGTTGAACAAGTTGTGAACCAGCACCAGCCCCGAACCAGCCCTGGAACTGATTTGGTGGAAAAGGGGTATATGTGTCAGCCCTGTGATGACCTGGCGACTTGTCCAGGGTGTACCCTGATTTTCGCCCGTAGTCAGCTGGGATAGGCTCCAGCTCGCCTGCGACCCTGTAGAACAGGATAAAGCGGCTAGAGATAATGAGATGAGAAAAAAATGATGACTCATATCCTGTATTGTTCTGGTTACAAAAGTAGTCAAAAGCTCATTCTATGATCTGAAGTGAGATGAAACACTCAAGATGTTTTTTTTTCTTTTAATTCCTTTAATTCATAAACATTTTCATGATCTTGCACAGATTTTCATTGGGTTATCAACATACAATGGTACCCAGTGGCCTGCCACTAATATAATTAACGATAATAATTAGAATAGTACTTGTAATAACAGTGATACTCATCATGTGTACAGCAAATTTATACAGATTCCATGATGGACAGAAGAGAGAAAAAAAAGAAAATATGAAATGTAGTGATTTTGACAAACATATATGACACATTTTGCATAACGCAAATATGTTAGTGCTGTCAGAGATTTGGTATTCATTTTCTGAACCAGTCAACACAGGCGTATCGTTTCAGAACGCATGGGCGACCTCGCTGATGAAAATGAACCTCAGTACACCCACACCCACACAATGTCCAGCCAAAAGAAACATTTCTATTCCATGTGGCAAAAAGCCAGCGATTAATCCTTCACAATCCAAAATCAGACGGCCATGTGGTCGAGAGATAAATGTAGCGGTGAAGGATGTTGTCTGAATCTCTGGGAATCATTTGGACAGATGAAAAACAGAACCAGAGAACCTCCATAACGTCTGCTTCAATTTAACTCATCTTTCTTCACTTTTAAAAATGATGCTACCGAATAACCCTGGAGAAGTAAATCAGACTAAATGTACATGTGATCAACTTCATACACCGCTTTCTCTCAAATTTTCACTTTCTGTCAAATTTATGCCGTGTCTAATTTGTGAACACGTTTGTGGATCGAAGTGCTCGTTTGTAAAATTGTTTCCAAAGACGACAAACGTCAGATCTTCTGACAGCTTCTTGCAAAATGTGCGGTTGGTGCAACCGTCCTGAGATGCTTGTGTGAGAAAACGCTACGCTGTGTTCCAAGGCTATAAAATCTAGCACTGACTCCTGACTGAGGAACAAAATGTCGCATGGTCATATCCCGTTTAAAACGGCATCGCTCATGCACCAGGTGAAAATTCAGTTCTACTCCATGATCCATAAAACCGAGCCTGTTACTTTGAGAATTTTGCTGCTTCGTAGTCATTACAAAATCTGCTCTGCACACAATTGTTCTTACTGTTCAGTTCTCATCACAAGAACTATACGAAAGTATAAAAAACAACAACAACAACAACAACAACAATAAATATGTGTGGTACAAATAAACCCCCCCAATAACACATAGATAAACACAATAATACATCTCTCCTGCAGTATACTTTGGCAAAAAGCTTTTTTTTCCCCCTACAACAAAAAGTCAAATGTAAAAAAAAGGAAATGTATGGAAGAAGGAATGGCAGAAAGAATGAAAGTGTAATGGAGGTGAAAAGCCCTACGACAGGTAAACACATATTTTTGTTGGTGTGGGATGCTGGAGGTCTGAATGAGTGAAAGAGTGGCAGGCTCAACTGATGAATAAATGATAATATCAATATGAAGTATGATCTCTCTCTCTCTCACACACACACACACACACACACACACACACACACACACACACACATTCAAGGAGCAAAATGCACAAATCTCCTTCTCGAAGATGATTACCATATTTTCTGGACAATAAGTCACACCAACATATAAGACACACAGACCTCGAAATAAAATGTATGCATTGAAATACTGGATATAAACGCCGTAATACATGGTGGAGAAGTTCTTGCTTTTCGTTTGTGACACGATGACAGTGCGCCGCCACGGCGACCGGCGAAACCTTCACTGCATTGCTTTTACTGTGTTTCGTCTCATTATTTGTTCTACTGTATATTTATTTATTATCCCATTCTGTCTAATTTTGTCTTGCGCTCATCTCACATTGGTGTGTATTTGCACTTTATGTAGTCTGTTGTTATGTGATGCACAACGAGCCTGGAGAAATGACATTTCGTGAAGTAAGAATTAAACACGGGATTAAATCCATGCCGTATACTCTGACCAGCCACTTTAATAGGAACTTGTTCTTGAGTCTAATGCCGCTTTTCCACTACAAACGCGGCTGAGTTGGGCTGAGCCGTGCCGTGCTGAGTCGAGCTGAGTGGGGCTGTTGGAGTTGCATTTCGACTACAACCGCGCTGAACCGTGCTGGCTGGAAGTGGGTGGACACATTGGGTGGAGTTAGCGAAAGTGGGTGGACGTCAGGTGATGTCGTTAAGCAGCGCAAACAGTGACATCAGTGAGCTTTTAAGCGGTAGTCTCACGACCCGGATAGTAAACAATAAACATGGAGTCGTTAGTGTTGCTGGTCTTGGTGCTGTGGCTTGTTGTCACCGACAACGCGGACAGATACTGGCAAGAGCGTATAGATGAGGCGAGGCGCATAAGGCTTCAGAAATTCTCGTAATTCTTCTTCTTCCGGGTTTGCGGTGTTTACAGATCCCAGCGCGCTCGCGGGGCGTGTGTGGGCATGTGAGGACACTCCTCCTCACCAATCAGTGCACAGGGGAGTGTCTGCTCACGCCCCCAGCCTCACTCGGCACGGCTTGGCTCGCTTCAGCCCCACTCCAAAACGGTGCGAGTTTTAGGGGCTAAGCAGGGCTGAAGCGAGCTGAGTCGTGCTGGTTTTTGGTAGTCGAAACGCGAGCCGTGTCGGGCTGAAGTGAGCTGAAGCGAGCTGAAGTGAGCTGAAAAAGGGTAGTGGAAAAGGGCCATAAGATTCCTGTTCTTGGCTGGCAGGAGTAGAATCCAATGTGGTCTTCTGTTTTCTGTTGCATGCTGAGATGCTTTTCTGCTCACCACGGTTGTAAAGAGTTGCTATGAGTTACTATATCCTTCATTCCTGGCAACAAAGCTCGAACCTGTCTGGCCATTTTCTTCTGATCTACTTTTCTTATCAACAAGAGATGGTTGTTTCCACCCACAGAACTGTCACTCACTCACGCTCCCTGTGTCCAAAATCACTCCCTACTCACTATATAGTGGACTATACAGCAAGTTCACCATTTTGTAGTGCTGTCCGAATGAGAATTATTACACCCTATTTCATGCATTCAAAAGTATCCCACAATGCATCACAAAAAGTAGTGTACAACCAACCGATGGTCACTAACCAAGCAATGTATCCCATCATGCATTGCGGTCGCGCTGAAAAAAAAAAGCGTGCTGGGGGGGTGAATGGACGGAGGAAGAAACACATGATAAACGGACATTCAAATACAATTAAAAATAGTAAGAGAATACAAAATAAGCTAAACTCGAATAAGACGGATAAAATACAAGAATAAAAGTCACAGCGCAGAGCGAGGAATGGACCGAATCGATCAGATGATTCACTGCCGTTGAGTCATCAAATTTGATTGAATAAAAGGCAGCGGCAAAGAAGAAAGAAAGTATTCAGCCTTGATTTCAAAGAACTGAAAGGTGCAACAGACACAAAGTACTTTGTATTGATTAATATGGGAAATACGCTCAGTATAATATGGATTTATTTTGAAAACCCACTAGTCGACTGATCTGGCACGTTTTAATTGTGCGACAGTAATGACGTAAATTCCAGTGCGGTGGAGTAGTGTCCAAAAGGTTTTTTTTTTCTTTCATTTTACCAATGAGCTCACTATATAGTCCTCTATACAGTAATTCCCTATATAGTGTAGGGAGTAGTGAACGAGTGAGTAGTTTCGGAAACGGTCAGTGTTTTTTGTTTTTCGCACCATTCTGTCTGTGTAAACTCTAGAGACTGTTGCGTGTGAAAACCCCAGGAGATCAGCAGTTTCTAAAACACTCAAACCAACACCCATGCCACAGTGAAAGAAAGTCACACTTTGAGATCACAATTTTTCCCATTCTGATGTTTGAACATTGTGAACATTAATTAACCGAAGCTCTTGATTGGTATCTGCATGATTTTATGATGGCATTGTGCTGCTGTCGATGGATCGGCTGATTAGAGAACTGCGTAATGATCAGAGGTGGACAGTAACGAAGTACGTTTACTTGAGTACTGTACTTAAGTACACTTTGCGTATCTGTACTTTACTTGAGTATTATTTTTTTTAGAAACTTATGACTTTAACTTCACTATATTTGAAAAACAAATATAGTACTTTTCACTCCACTACATTTCTATCAAGGTCCTCGTTACTCGTTACTCTGAAGCAGCTTTGAAAGTGGATGTTTTTTTCTTTTCTAAAACGTGATTGGTTTTTTCGCAGGTGACACTGAGACAGCCGGTCAGTAATCATTAGGGTCACGTCTCGTCCATAGACTGGATAAAATCAAGTTCAGTGATTTCTCAGCAGCGTTATTTGAACACGATCAGTTGATGGCCGAATGGAAGGAGGCGGTTCTTCTGGCGAATGCACGCACTCATGGCCCATGAACCCATGTTTCAGTTTTCTGAAAGGAATAAAGATTTGTTTCATTTTAAATGTTTGCCGAAAACGAACCATATCACGGCTGACAAAAACTCGCCGTCCAACCTGCAGAAGCATATTGAGGTATATAAACGTTTTATTCCAAGAGAAAGCTTGCAACGAAGTTGTCTGTTGTTTTAGAGCTAGCGATAACGTTGCAATAGCTATGCAGTCTAGTTAATCAAATGACTTTCTATGGATTTGCCCGGCAAGTTGCCATCGCCTTGTCCACGGCTAACGTTAACACATAGCTAGTTAACTTGGACACTGTTAGTTAGCATGTAAAAATGGAGTAACACTAACATGAATAACATTAACTTATCCGAAGTCCTTTCAGAAATATGTTTTAGCATAATCTTGCCAAATAAACAGAATGTAGAAATTTTTCTTTTCTAGTAGCGTTAGCGACCCAATATGATTTCGAGTTTGAAAAGAGTTTGCTAGCATGTCAGGTGGAGTTAGCAACGTAGCTTAATATTAAACCACCATGATGGCACAGCATGCGTTCATTTTGTGAATTCACATTTCTGTCTTTGGTAACAGCGTTAGGTTTTGTAAGCGTCGTGGCAATAATACAACAATGCGTTGACGGAAAATGTACTTTTAATACTTAAGTATTTTTAAAAGCAAGTACTTCAGTACTTTAACTTGAGTAAAAATTTGACTGGAGAACTTTCACTTGTATCGGAGTCACATTTGACCAGTTGGATCTGTACTCTGACTTAAGTAATCTAGTTGGGTACTTTGTCCACCTCTGATAATAAAACGGCTGCAGGTGGATGGATTGGTGTTCCTAACAAAGTAACCAGTGAGTGTATACTGTATTGTGTTTCACTGTGATTCCATTTCACACTGAAAAGCAAAACCTTCATTGGTCACTTTATCTCTCGGTGAACAATCAGCCGGGGAACGATTTTATGTATTATTTTTTTAATATTTAATTCCACCCTTATGCTGATCAGAAGTGAATATAATTCCCTGTATTGCACTTTGCACTTCCCTGCCTACTACGTTGCACTCACACCACACTGAAATGCAATCACTGTCCAATCACAGCCCGAAGCTGTACTCAGGACCGTGGCTGTAATCAGAGAGCTGGAGTTACACAACCTACAAGGATCCATTTCCTGGAAGCATCGCATATAAAGGAATCGCATTGTTTCTTCATAGGTGCTGCAATGAACCATTAACGTAATTGGTTTAAAATACAGACAGCTCATAAATTTGTCCTCATGTCACAAACGAAAAGCAAGACATCCTGTGTGTGTGTGTGTGTTGCATTTCCATACTCAAGAGGATATTATATAGTATATAATATAAATGGTCTTGTGTGCCATTTGACCGTGATTCATTTTTACATCAGTATCAGCTGATCCTGATATTCATATTTGTAAAAATTACATATAGCTTACAATATAAAAAATGTACAATATTCTGGTTGTGTTTTTAAGTCGAAGCATGACTTTGAGTCCAGGAAATACAGTAAACCTTTTAACAGTCTGGATAGTACGGGAAACAGTCCACTGCTCATGTAATTCCTGTTTGGGTTTTTTTTTTTTTTCTGACATCATTGTTAAGCCTTTCAGTGAGAGACAACCAGGCAACACTGAAAAGTCACTGAACTATAAAACAAGCCTCACTATCCTGAATCGAACAAAGTGATTTCTGACCAACAGAGAGCAAGATCAACAACACAAATAGTTCTAGCAATCCAGCATGAGCAACTTAACCCAATCATGCTGGCAAACCCAACTTTGAAACACATCATATTGACTTTTCGAGTCAAGAATAAAAGGTGTTCCAAAAAAAACCCCAAAATAAACCAGAGGTGAGTCACACACTCTCTACAGGATGCTCTGATGTCGATACAAATGGCACGTAATGACTTTAACACCAAGCTTGGAGATAACACCTGACCCACAAAACTGGGTCTGGGGTTCTGACAATAAATTATATATTTACAGACGCAATTTTGATTCTTTTACCACTTTCCATACACAAATACAACACTGTTTAAAACGCGCAATAGTATCATCCAAACCTTTGCCATGTTTTATTTCATTATATATTCTCTTCAGGTTCTTATTAAAACCCCCATGTTTACATTAATAAGTGAGAAATTTCACAAATTAATAATCATTCGGTTTTGAGACCTCTCTCTCTCTCTCTCTCTCTCTCAGTCTACAGTCTCCCAGTATCGAAATCTAATCAAAAACTACTGCACACTCAACAAAGACCTTACTAATAGTCACTTTTTTCAGTTTAGAGGAGAGATTTTATCAGCGCTGTGATTTAGAGCCCTGTTGTCTGATTGAGACATATCATAGTTTTATTAATCTTCCTTTTGTTTATATTGTATTAAGCCAAATATTATAAGGATATTGCAGTGCACTAAATGTCCACAGGGTGGCACAATGGAGCTCATCAGGTGCTAAAGGTTGTCAGTTTTCCATGGTTTACAGCTAAGGGTTTGTGTAAGTCAGTGAAAACGGTCAACCTGACAAATGTCAGGAGAGATACAGTCCTCCAACTGTCACAAGAGATTTCAGGGATTTTAGTGTAAAATACATATCTATATTTGAAGGTATATGTAGTATATATTACTGTATATGGGTGTAAGTGAGTCAAATGGGGAAGAAGGAGAAGGAGAAGAAGAAGGAGGAGGAGGAGGAAGAGAAGGAGAAGAAGGAGGAAGAGGAGGAGAAGAAGGAGGAGGAGGAAGAGGAGGAAGAGGAGGAGAAGAAGGAGGAAGAGGAGAAGAAGAAGGAGGAGGAAGAGGTGGAGAAGAAGGAGGAAGAGGAAGAGGAGAAGGAGGAGGAAGAGGAGAAGAAGGAGGAGGAGGAAGAGGAGGAGAAGGAGGAAGAGGAGGAGAAGAAGAAAAAGGAGGAGGAGAAGGAGATGAAGGAGGAGGAAGAGAAAGAGGAGAAGGAGAAGAAGAAGGAGGACACGTAGAAGAATAAGAAGGAGAAGAAGGAGGAGGAGAAGAAGAAGGAAAAGAAGAAGGAGGAGAAGAAGGAGGAAAAGAAGAAGGAGGAGGAGAAGGAAAAGAAGGAGAAGAAGGAGGAGAAGAAGGAGGAAAAGAAGAAGGAGGAGGAGAAGAAGAAGAAGAAGAAGAAGAAGAAGAAGGAGGAGGAGGAGGAGAAGAAGTGTCTTGCCATTATATTTGGAACTGGTGACATTTCTTACACATTTCTATTTTTTCTTTCAATTTTTAGTCAAAGTCAGAAAAGCATTTTAATTGCCATGAATACAAAATACGCCCATTGCAATGTCAATAATAAAAAATAAATCATCTTTGGTTCCACTGTTTGGATAAAACTTTGTCCCAAAATCGAACTGCGAAAAATTACACACCAGTACAAAAAAAACAACAACTGTTTGATCTGACAATCAATGAATTTCGCAGCTATACTCTGTTCTCTGTTTATCCGCAAGATGTTCTTGTGATATATTTCAAGTACTATTGTTTCCATTTACAGAGATACAGGATATAGAATTCTATTTTTTGAGCCAATTTATAAAAGTTTTATTTTAATAGAAAATATTGTTGTTATACAGTATGACACTGCAAACCCTTTGACCCATATAAAGTGTATTATTCTATCCACATTCACTGGATATGAGCAATCACACGCTCTGATTGGCTACTCTACTACTAGACTATCAGCTCATATACCTTGAGTAGAGAAAAACAAAATGGCGGAGCGTGTTGCTGAAGCAACCGAGGATGAAATAAAAACTACTTGAAAACAACCCCCCTCCCCCCCCCCCCCCCAAAAAAAAAACAAAATATGGAATGAAAGAATTTGATGGTAAGAACGTATCTTTTTAATTTTTCTTCCAAGAATTATTATTATTATTACATTTTTCACAAATTGCTCCTGACATTTCGCCGGTTTGTTTACATTTTAAGCGGAAATGATTTTGTCGGACATTTTGTATTAAATTTTTATTTATCGAATTTGGAAAAAAAAAAAAAACAACCCAACAATAAAAATGCTCCGTTTCTCAAAATCCCGTGAATGTGGATAGAATAAAAGTTATTCCACTCAATCTCGGTGCTACGTGCCTCGTCAGCTATCAGCTCATGTACGACTCGATTTCGTGGAATAACTGTTAAATATATACTGTATATACACATGCATACTTACAGTAGCAGTCAAAAGTTTGGACACGCCTTCTAACTCAATGTTTATTCTTTATTTTTATGAATTAAAAGCCATGTTGTGTCTTAAAGTAATGATGGATGTCGTTTCTCTTTACTTAGTTGTTCGGTTCTTGATATAATACTGTATGGATTATTACAGCTGTGGTATGGAATAGGGTTATTTGATTATTTGTATTGTTATTATTTACTGTTTGATGATTTCCAACGCATTAAGTAGGCAAGAAACTCGTCCGCTAATTAACTTCTGACGAGGCACAGCTGTTAATTGGAAAGCATTCCAGGTGACGAACTCATGAAGCTGGTTAAGATAATAATAGTCGATATTATTATAGCAAAGCGTCATCAAGGTAAACGATGGATACTTTGAAGAATCTAAAATATGAAATGTATTTTGTTTACAACTTTTTTTTTTGTTTACCATATAGTTCTAGATATGTTCCAGATGTTATTTCATAGTTTTGATGTCTTCAGTATTGTTCTACAATAGAGTAGGGGTGCACAAACTTTTGACTGGTACTGTACATTTTATATATATCGATATATAATACAAGGGCAAGCTTTTATTTCCGCCATTTTTTTATGTGACCCTCTGTATACTATACTATTAATAAGAATATGATAGACCTTCCAGACGATTCGTTCATTTTGCGATGATTCCTGTTAATCTGCGCCACGGGATTGCTCTTTGTAAAATGGTAAACCTTACAGAGGAAATGTTGTCCAATACACTACGGGCTTCTCTATTCCGACTCTGTTCGTGTTTATTACCTTGTACTGAGTCGTCTGATCACGTCATCTTCTCCCAAAACGACAAGTGTGAAACCCTGCACTGAAACTGAGGCAAGAAACCAGTCATTTAAAACAGCAAAGAAATGGTTCGGAATTAAAAAAAAAAAAAAAAGATCAGATCTATCTAACAGAGAACTGGTCAGCGATGGAGGAGGAGAGATGATATTAAGCAGGGTGACGATACTGACACGTTCGTTTGATGCACCATGTGCAGGGCGATGACACTCACGGAGGATGAACAGTACACAGAGAAACGTACCTGGAGATATTTCATGCAACTTACGACAGACAGTTAGACCGGGTTTGTGTCAAAGTTGTGAAGGGGTGTGTGTGTGTATCTGTGTGTGTGTGTGTGTGTGTGTGTGTGTGTGTGTGTGTGTGTGTGTGTGTGTGTGTGTGTGTGTGTGTGAGTTTATGGCAGGTAACTGTCCTTCTTGTCACATTTGTACAGTTAATGTGTGCAAAAAAGAAAAAAAAAGAGATGTTTCATAAACCAATCATGTGCTTTCTCCTAGAGAGCTCGGTTCCTCAGCTTCTTCTTCCAGAGCCTCTGAGATTGGGCCGTGCACTTGTAGCTCCTCCCCTCTCCCGGCTCTGGAGAGGACCTCCATCCAGCGGCGTTGGAGCTCCTCCGCCTCGGCGCTGAAGTAAACAGTCAGGTGACTCTGGCTCATTTTGAAGGCGTAGCGCCGCTCCAGACGGTCACATGACTCAGGGAGGGAGACTTCGAAACCAATTAGTGGGATGCTGCGCTGGGCCTTCACATCCTGCTCATAACGCCAAACAGAGACAGGAGAGGAGAGGAGAGGAGAGGAGAGGAGAGGAGAGGAGAGGAGAGGAGGAGACCATTAGAAGGGAGATTAATACAAGTTGGTACATAATAACCTTAATTAAAAATAATAATTATAATTTTCGTTAATTCCCTTCATATGTTATTATCCAGCATAATGGCTCTTGACCTGCATGTAAACCACACATTATATCAATAAGTAAGGAATAACACACTTGGGGTGTGCAGTTAAAGAACAATAATCAGTAATCACTGCAATTTTATCTTTTATTCATGAAATAATGACATCTGGGCAACACGGTGGTGTAGTGGTTAGCGCTGTCGCCTCACAGCAAGAAGGTCCGGGTTCGAGCCCCGTGGCCGGCGAGGGCCTTTCTGTGCGGAGTTTGCATGTTCTCCCCGTGTCCGCGTGGGTTTCCTCCGGGTGCTCCGGTTTCCCCCACAGTCCAAAGACATGCAGGTTAGGTTAACTGGTGACTCTAAATTGACCGTAGGTGTGAATGTGAGTGTGAATGGTTGTCTGTGTCTATGTGTCAGCCCTGTGATGACCTGGCGACTTGTCCAGGGTGTACCCCGCCTTTCGCCCATAGTCAGCTGGGATAGGCTCCAGCTTGCCTGCGACCCTGTAGAACAGGATAAAGCGGCTAGAGATAATAAGATGAGAATGAGATGAGACAAAATATACAGCTTCTCATACTACTGAGAAACTGAAAAGTTCTCCTTTCTGAAGACTTTCGAATGGAGGAAGGATCTGTACAATGTTCTGACACTGGAGACTCCTTCCATTGATGATAAATAAACATCTCCTTACAGAATTACAGAACGACGATCTGGTTTTCTTTGTCAAATAACGGCATGTTTTTTAACAGGAATAGATAATACGGAGTGTCCGTGAAACACATAATCTGAACTAGCGTGTTAATATAAACCTGTGATTTTCCTTGCAAGTGGCAGTACTGTCAGAGCTCGAACCCAGAACCTTCTTGGTATGAGGCGACAGTGCTAACCACTACATCATCCTGCCACCCTTATTACACTGTGAGAAGAAGACGTCCTGATTGGACTGCTAGTCAAAGGCTCTCTATATAGTCCTCTATATAGTAATTCCCTATATAGGGAGTAAGGAGTAGTGAACGAGTGAGTGATTTCAGACACAGGGTTAGCGTGTAGTTTTAGTGTGTTCCGAGAAATTCACGTTTGTTTTAAAATCTCAGACTTTCCAAATCAAGAAAGAGGAAAAGAGTGTTGAGGGAGTGTCAGCACTATAAACTACACATTATCTAACGGTTGAGCTGATTTCCCACCTGTGGAGCTCCATAAATGTAAAGCACCAGAGGTTCATTTTCAGGGATGACAAACCAGGCCTTCTGCCAGCTGCGACCGCTGCCCTTGTCCATGTAGTGCAGGAAGCTGCAGAGGACGCTGTTCTCCGCCACCACAGAGGCCTGTTTCTGGAGCACACAGGAAGAAAACCAGTTGTTAACCAGATCACACTAGAACGATTCCCTGAGCTCGGGATACATTTCTCGGGACTTGTTGAGAAGACCTAGCCACTGGGGCGCTCCTCCAAGAACTACATACAACTGAAGGCAAATTTTTTTTATTATCAAAATTCTATTTCTCTCATTTTATTAAATATCGGAATGCATTTTTGATCGCTATTTTGTCACTGCTATAGGAAGTTATGAGTGTTTGAAATACGCTCTGTAATATATCAGTCCATATGTCAAAGCGACGGCCGTAAACGAGATTCGTTGAGACCTGTGTGAGACATCGTAGGACGGAAGTAAAACGTACAGCGGAAATCAAAGTGACCGACATCTGCCAACGTCGTCAAAAGACGCGCGCGTCCTCTTTCGAATGCTGATGTAATCAAGCCGGAAGTTTTGTTTGTTTTGATAGTGATCAGGAAAGTTTGAAAAAAGTAGGCAGTAATCGTCATTTAAACTCGTTTTTGTGCAATATTTCGTTTGGAAAACAGCTTTCAAAATGGCGGCACTGACACCTGGCTGACACTTGACGTTTCGAAGTCTCGCACAAGTCTCGTGAAGATCGCGTGGATAAGCGACGCCTGCCGTGGACCAAACGAACTAAATTCAACACGGCTAAAAACCGAACAGGCCGATAAGTACAATATTTAATTGCAATTAGTTGCCAGTAAAAGTCACGATATAAGGTTACTAAAACCGAAAACGTAATTGAATAACATGTTAATTAAGAAATAAAGTAGTGCTGTCAAAGTTAACGCGATAATAACGCGATGTTAACGCGATCTCAATTTAACGCAATTAAAAAAAATAGTGCCGTTAACGCAAATTCTAATTTGGCCCTGTGAGTCACCCGTAGTTCCTGTTGAGGCTTGTCGCGCGCTGCTTCAATAAGAGTACGTGTGAGTGATGGAGAAAGGCATAGACATATAAACATCCTCGCCGCCATATTGGATGGGGCAAAGTGGAGATTCTTCAGCCGTCTCTGGGATAGCGTCTAGACAGTAGCCGAGAATAAAGATGCCTCATTCATGTGCTGCGTTTAACTGTACCAACAGGTTTACCGTCCAAACGAGATCACATGGGATTACCTTTCACAGGTGAGACTGGAAAAATACTTTTCAATACTGTTCCTTCAGTCTTCAGTTTCCCAGCTCATCTCCACCGGGTAGGTGTAGAGTTATACGCAGTGAGAATTAGAGAATACAGTGCCACACAATGATGAACGTTTTTGAACGTATGATGAATGTTTTTATTTGTGTTATCTGTTTTTTTCTTCTTTTATGGCAAATACTTCTCTTCAAAAGAAACTAATGAAGAGTAAAATAAAACATTTTTTTTTATTTTCACAGTGATATGCACTTTATTTTTCATCCCTTGGTTTTCTCATCTAATATGGAAGTTATGGATGTCAGTGGCTGTGACAAGACGTGTTATGCTCTGCAATAAAAAAAAAAAAAAAACATTGGTACAAAGCAAGCCCATTCGCTTTTTTATGCTGATAAGAGAATTACAATGTTTTTTCATGTGACAAAAATGTGTGATTAAATTGCAATGAATCGCGAGTTAACTATGACAGTCGCGACATTACACACACATCACATCACATTATCTCTAGCCGCTTTATCCTTCTACAGGGTCGCAGGCAAGCTGGAGCCTATCCCAGCTGACTACGGGCGAAAGGCGGGGTACACCCTGGACAAGTCGCCAGGTCATCACAGGGCTGACACATAGACACAGACAACCATTCACACTCACATTCACACCTACGCTCAATTTAGAGTCACCAGTTAACCTAACCTGCATGTCTTTGGACTGTGGGGGAAACCGGAGCACCCGGAGGAAACCCACGCGGACACGGGGAGAACATGCAAACTCCACACAGAAAGGCCCTCGCCGGCCCCGGGGCTCGAACCCAGGACCTTCTTGCTGTGAGGCGACAGCGCTAACCACTACACCACCGTGCCGCCTGTCGCGACATTAATCGCGATTAAATATTTTAATCGCTTGACAGCACTAAAATAAAGCAAATTTAAAAATGACTTCAGTTCTCCTTTAAGGGCTTTTTGTTTTGTTTGTATTCGCACTTTTAGATGGTTGCTAGAGTGACATCACTATGTTTGTTTGTTTTCGTATGAATGTACGTCTTGTCCACCAATGTTCTTGTGTAGCTGTGAAAACAGCAAACTAGCAACATTATGATTAAACTTGTCCACTTTTGTGTGTCGTGTTACGTTCACGTGTTTCTATCAAAATGGATCGTTTCACTGACTATAGAACGATGGAGACCTGGAAGTATTACATGCTGACAGTAAATGAATTATTTTACATTATAAAAAGTGAATTTGTGGTGAAAAATAGTTAACGACTGCTTAAAATATGTTTACCTAACATGTGAGTGTAGATTATGATTTTATAACAGGTTTTCTTATGTGATAGCTAAAAAATACTTATGGACAAACACATTTAGTTTAATTATCATTTTTATATTTTGATTAGACGTGTCAAAATCGTGTCGGATTTCCTCCATTACATATCAGCTCAATAAAGCCTGGACTTCACTGTTGGTCCTCTTGTCCATGTTTTTTTGTTTTGTTTTGTTTAT
This sequence comes from Neoarius graeffei, assembly GCF_027579695.1. Taxonomy (NCBI): domain Eukaryota; kingdom Metazoa; phylum Chordata; class Actinopteri; order Siluriformes; family Ariidae; genus Neoarius; species Neoarius graeffei. Next base: position 84,564,243 of record NC_083578.1, read on the forward strand.
ATACGGCTAATATTTTATATGGATTTTTTTTAATGGTGGGTGTCAGTGCTGCATTGGCTTGTGTTCGGCCGTACGCTTACATCACATACAGTACCGTTCAAAAGTTTGGGGTCACCCAGACAATTTTGTGTTTCCCATGAAAAGTCACACTTTTATTTCCCACCATAAGTTGTAAAATGAATAGAAAATATAGTCAAGACATTTTTCTGGCTATTTTGAGCATTTAATCGACCCCACAAATGTGATGCTCCAGAAACTCAATCTGCTCAAAGGAAGGTCAGTTTTATAGCTTCTCTAAAGAGCTCAACTGTTTTCAGCTGTGCTAACATGATTGTACAAGGGTTTTCTAATCATCCATTAGCCTTCTGAGGCAATGAGCAAACACATTGTACCATTAGAACACTGGAGTGAGAGTTGCTGGAAATGGGCCTCTATACACCTATGGAGATATTGCACCAAAAACCAGACATTTGCAGCTAGAATAGTCATTTACCACATTAGCAATGTATAGAGTGGATTTCTGATTAGTTTAAAGTGATCTTCATTGAAAAGAACAGTGCTTTTCTTTCAAAAATAAGGACATTTCAAAGTGACCCCAAACTTTTGAACGGTAGTGTATGGCTCCTCTTGTGCTGGGAGACTACCTACCAACCAGGGGCGATTTCTCAGAGACAACAAGGGAAGCCGAGCTTCCCCTAAAATTCTCTGCCCAAACTGCGGCGTCTATGACGTTGAATTCTCATTAAAACAATAACTTTCATAACATAATATATGCCCAAGATTGTATTTATGTTCATAACTATCCTGTAACTTATTTGAGTGATGTCTGACGAACTTGAAGTTCGCTACGAGAATCACCTTTGCTGCCAGGCTGTAACCTTTCTTATTTCAATGGGCTCTATGGACTGGCAGCAGTGTTGCCAGATTGGGCGGTTTTAAGTGCATTTTGGCGGGTTTTGAACATATTTTGGGATGGAAAACGTCAGCAGTATCTGGCAACACTGACTGGCAGCCGGGTATCCGTTGCAGTCTACGAGACGGCTCTGAACAGCCAATTTCGGCTAGTTGTTATTGGTTAAAATCGACAAAATCGTCACTTCCAGGGAAGCCGGGCTTCTCTGGGACTAAACGAGACAGTGGGAGGGACAAGAAGCCGGGCTGATAAAGGATTATTGGAGGTAGTGTTTGAAAGACATGAGGAGGGCGGTACTTCGGCGAGGAACACGGAAGTATGATCAGTCAGTCCCTAGTGGATGTCGAGAAAGAGTAGTCGTGTGCCAAAGTGCTGTCCGAATTTCTTTTCATATAAACGTTTCTTCTCATTGATGTCTCTGTACATTACTCTGTAAATAAATGTAAATATTACTCGTTGTGCTCCGTTAACTTTCATCCATTCTATCAGTTTGATCATTCGTGAATTCACTCGTTTATTTCATTAGTAGTTCAATCTGGTTGTAGGCTAGCTTGAGCCTTATTGGGATCTGCAGTGCTAGCTGCTAACAGAAATTGGTGAAGTCTCTGGAAAGCACAACCAGCTGGTATGACAGGGTCACAGACCATTTTCTGGAAAAGGAGCGGAGGGCAGAATTTGTGTATAAATAGTGTTCATGTTCATGAATCTGAAGTGTGTATATTGTTCAGTAATGTTAAGAGAATGGTGGGCTCTGTGTTATAGGTTATACCTGGGTATAATATTCAAGGTTGTGTGTGTTGCATAGCCTACCTGGTTATGAATTTCCAGACTGTGTTGCAGAAGATGTTCAAGGATGTGTTACACAGCTGGGTGTTGTGTTAAAGACTCTGTGTTGCATATCAGGGTATGATTGTTCAAGGCTCTTCGTTGAATAGCCAGTGATTTTTGGATGTTTGATATTTTTGATTAAGGATATGAGGCACTAGCCTGGCAAGCCAGACTATAACATGAAATGTACAAGCAAAAATACTTTCTGCCACTAGGTGGGGTTGTCTAGTTCACTATGCTAATGGGGCACACCTTTCTATGCTTTGATATCCGGCCTACAGGTTTTACGATGAATGCGTAAAATGGGCTTCCCCTGTTTTAAAAACCAGCAGCCGCCACTGCTACCGACCATGAAAAAAAAGAAACTAAAAAAGTCCCATGAAATGGGATTCTAAGAACTAAGATCGTCCCCAGGTCCAGCAGTATGGACGCTCAAAAAAGGCAGAACTTCCTCCAACAGTTCTAAGAACTATGAAAAAGCTTCTTCCAGTCCAAAAGCACCAACTGTCTGTGTGGAGTTTTACATGTCCGTGTGGGTTCCTCCAGGTTCTTTGACTGGTTGGTGGACTAGCTATGATAAACTGCCCCTAGAGTGTGTATGAGTTTGCGAACATACAGTCCTGTGCAAACATCTTAGGCTGATGCAAAGAAATGCTGCAGACAAAAATGGCTTAAAAAATAATGAAATTAAATGTTTCAACATTAAATATACTATTCTTAGGTTTCGGTCACGTGACTTTTCTTAGCGGAAAATTTTACCAGAAGTGAAATAGCTGGTGGTCTAAACAGCTGCCATAGTGCAAACAACTAGTGATAAGTTATCAGAGTACGCTCGTAATCTAGAAGCCACTGCTGGCTTTAGATATATTCAGAAGATTGCTACGTGCAATGGAATCGACCCCTACAGTCTGGGAAAGAAGGCTTTATCGTACGATCTCGAAAACTACCCTTCAGTCGAGTTCCCCGACATCTCAAACTATCTGGTGTTGCAGACGTCCTTCTACACCACAAAACAGATGAAAGCGTGGAAGAATATGGAGGCTTACGACTTTTTTGTATGTGGCTGGGTAAAGGACGTCATACAAAAATACATGCATGTATTTATTATTTTGAAAACCCATCAGCCGCCTGATCTGGCATGTTTTAATTGTGCAACAGTAATGATGTAAATACCAGCGTGACGGACTAATCCTTATCTTGTTGTCTTTCCAACTCTTCTCTACTCCATGTTGGTTCAAAACAACCAAAAATGCGTCTTTTGGCAGACATTGGTCACTTTGATTTACGCTGTACGTTTTACTTCCGTCCAACGATGTCTCGCACAGGTCTCAACGAATCTCGTTTACGGCCATTGCTTTGACAAATGGACTGAGATATTACACAGCATTTTTCAAACACTCATAACTTGCTATAGCAGTGACAAAATAGCTATCAAAAATGCATTCCTATATTTAATAAAATGAGATAAATAGAATTTTGATAATAAAAAACTTGCCTTCGGTTCTCCTTTAAAGCTAGACGGCCTTTCAACTTCATAAAAGCGGTGAAATTTAGTTCTCTCTGAAATGTGGTCATTGTGATACACAACCCCGATTCCAAAAAAGTTGGGACAAAGTACAAATTGTAAATAAAAACAGAATGTAATGATGTGGAAGTTTCAAAATTCCATATTTTATTCAGAATAGAACATAGATGACGTATCAAATGTTTAAACTGAGAAAATGTATCATTTAAAGAGAAAAATTAGGTGATTTTAAATTTCATGACAACAACACATCTCAAAAAAGTTGGGACAAGGCCATGTTTCCCACTGTGAGACATCCCCTTTTCTCTTTACAACCGTCTGTAAACGTCTGGGGACTGAGGAGACAAGTTGCTCAAGTTTAGGGATAGGAATGTTAACCCATTCTTGTCTAATGTAGAATTCTAGTTGCTCAACTTTTTAGGTCTTTTTTGTCGTATCTTCCGTTTTATGATGCGCCAAATGTTTTCTATGGGTGAAAGATCTGGACTGCAGGCTGGCCAGTTCAGTACCCGGACCCTTCTTCTACGCAGCCATGATGCTGTAATTGATGCAGTATGTGGTTTGGCATTGTCATGTTGGAAAATGCAAGGTCTTCCCTGAAAGAGACGTCGTCTGGATGGGAGCATATGTTGCTCTAGAACCTGGATATACCTTTCAGCATTGATGGTGTCTTTCCAGATGTGTAAGCTGCCCATGCCACACGCACTAATGCAACCCCATACCATCAGAGATGCAGGCTTCTGAACTGATCGCTGATGACAACTTGGGTCGTCCTTCTCCTCTTTAGTCCGAATGACACGGCGTCCCCAATTTCCATAAAGAACTTCAAATTTTGATTTGTCTGACCACAGAACAGTTTTCCACTTTGCCACAGTCCATTTTAAATGAGCCTTGGCCCAGAGAAGACGTCTGCGCTTCTGGATCATGTTTAGATGCGGCTTCTTCTTTGAACTATAGAGTTTTAGCTGGCAACGGCGACTGGCACGGTGAATTGTGTTCACAGATAATGTTCTCTGGAAATATTCCTGAGCCCATTTTATGATTTCCAATACAGAAGCATGCCTGTATGTGATGCAGTGGCGTCTAAGGGTCCGAAGATCACGGGCACCCAGTATGGTTTTCCAGCCTTGACCCTTATGCACAGAGATTCTTCCAGATTCTCTGAATCTTTTGATGATATTATGCACTGTAGATGATGATATGTTCAAACTCTTTGCAATTTGACACTGTCGAACTCCTTTCTGATATTGCTCCACTATTTGTCGGTGCAGAATTAGGGGGATTGGTGATCCTCTTCCCATCTTTACTTCTGAGAGCCGCTGCCACTCCAAGATGCTCTTTTTATACCCAGTCATGTTAATGACCTATTGCCAATTGACCTAATGAGTTGCAATTTGGTCCTCCAGCTGTTCCTTTTTTGTACCTTTAACTTTTCCAGCCTCTTATTGCCCCTGTCCCAACTTTTTTGAGATGTGTTGCTGTCATGAAATTTCAAATGAGCCAATATTTGGCATGAAATTTCAAAATGTCTCACTTTCGACATTTGATATGTTGTCTATGTTCTATTGTGAATACAATATCAGTTTTTGAGATTTGTAAATTATTGCATTCTGTTTTTATTTACAATTTATACTTTGTCCCAACTTTTTTGGAATTGGGGTTGTATGTTTATTTCTGTAATATCTCACAAAATATCAGGCCGTTCTGTTCTGTGGCTGGGAAGTTATTTAATTTGAGGGGATTAAAGCAAATAATGTGCATGAAATTGCTCGCTTCGTGCATTCAAGCAGACAGAGGAAGTCCGTGTGTGTGTGTGCACGCACATGCGCAGGTTTCCCTTTGAGCGTGCACTAACAGTTCCATTATTCTGTCACTAAACAAACAGCTGATCACACCGAGGTGCTTGCTGACCGCCGATATTTATTAGTGTGGTCCTGCGTTTCCTTTCCTTCGTATATAACATAACGTCTTTCCTTCTCGCTTTCCGTTACTGTAGTCGGTCTTTCACGTTTCATTCACACACTCAAATTCTCCATTTTTCTCTCCTGTTTCAAATTTGTATCCCACAATGCCTTGCGCGAACGAGGAAAGCCCACCACGTCATGCATGACGTAGTATCTTGAATTGGGTCATGGTGAAGCAGGAAAAAATAGCAGAGAATTTAGGGTCATGTGGCCTTATATTCATTAATTGTTCTATTTTTAAAAAATAAAAAAATTGGAAGTCTGTGATTCGAATTCCGTAGCTTCTGGTCCACTAAACAAAAAAAATTAGGTGTCAGGAAAATTCTTTTTATGACCTACAGTTGAAAAATCTGAAAGGCAGTCTAGCTTTAATGTCTTTATGAATTAAAAAAAGAGCACTCGAGGCCATCATGTTCTTTGGGTCTTACCTCTAGAATGGAGCGTCTTCTCTGAGTACTATTGGTCAAGCTGGCCGGAGAGGGCGGGACTCCCACCAGCGTCGTATAGCAGTCTATACACACACGATTCGCTCGATTGTTATCATACAACAACCGGGCGCGAAATTCTGAACATTTTCCACATACCACCTGAAAACAAGATGCTGAACGTTAGCACTCTCCTGTTATCCAGTATTTTCCAAAACTCACAAACACATTTTGTTGTAATGTCATTTTACAACCGACAAATAGAATGAACTCGTGTGAACAAGAGAAGAACATTCTGGAGATTTCCAAATATAAAAATTTGTTATGTTTGGAGTCAGGGCGGCACGGTGGTGTAGTGGTTAGCGCTGTCGCCTCACAGCAAGAAGGTCCTGGGTTCGAGCCCCGGGGCCGGCGAGGGCCTTTCTGTGTGGAGTTTGCATGTTCTCCCCGTGTCCGCGTGGGTTTCCTCCGGGTGCTCCGGTTTCCCCCACAGTCCAAAGACATGCAGGTTAGGTTAACTGGTGACTCTAAATTGACCGTAGGTGTGAATGTGAGTGTGAATGGTTGTCTGTGTCTATGTGTCAGCCCTGTGATGACCTGGCGACTTGTCCAGGGTGTACCCCGCCTTTCGCCCGTAGTCAGCTGGGATAGGCTCCAGCTTGCCTGCAACCCTGTAGAAGGATAAAGCAGCTAGAGATAATGAGATGAGATGAGATGTTTGGAGTCAGTGGTGTTTGGTAATCGCTCTGGCATTGCCGTACTGAGGTGAGAACGGTGTGTTGTGTGTTACAGGAACACTCACATGTCCGCATGCTTTGCAGTGGTGGCGTCTCTTGGTGATGGAGTTGAACGGCTCCTGGCACTTCATGCACAACGTCACTTCTTTTTCCCGGATCGGAGTGGGAGCACGCTTCCCCAGCTCGGTGCAGTTCTGAACCAGACAGAGAGACAGCAGGGAAATTAGAGGTGTACCAGGAACAGTGTTTATGATCCAACTGTTCTGATTTAAAACAGCTGGTCTTGGGCAAAAATAGGTAAGCAATCATGACTGAATCAATTCAGGCATCTGGACTGACTCAACATTCCCACTTATTTTTATTACATTTTTTATAACTGTTTTATTTTAAATTTGTATCAAAAATAATTTCCTTTGGCACTGAGCTTTTCTCTCGCTATCTTGCCCACTAGGATCCTCTGTTTCTGTAAGTCTCAGTGATGGAGGCGTGGCCTTTCTGTCTGTCATTCTCATGAAGGAGTACACCTGGTACGCCTTTCTGACTGTCACTCTCATGAAAGAGGTGTGGCCTTTCTGTCCGTCATTCTTAGTGAAGGAGGTGTGGCCTTTCTGTCTGTCATTTTCATGAAAGAGGTGTGGCCTTTCTGTCTGTCATTCTCAGTGAAGGAGGTGTAGCCTTTCTGTCTGTCATTTTCATGAACGAGGTGTGGCCTTTCTGTCTGTCATTCTCAGTGAAGGAGGTGTAGCCTTTCTGTCTGTCATTCTCAGTGAAGGAGGTGTGGCCTTTCTGTCTGTCATTTTCATGAAAGAGGTGTGGCCTTTCTGTCTGTCATTCTCAGTGAAGGAGGTGTAGCCTTTCTGTCTGTCATTCTCAGTGAAGGAGGTGTGGCCTTTCTGTCTGTCATTCTCAGTGAAGGAGGTGTAGCCTTTCTGTCTGTCATTCTCAGTGAAGGAGGTGTGGCCTTTCTGTCTGTCAGTCTCAGTGAAGGAGGTGTGGCCTTTCTGTCTGTCATTTTCATGAAAGAGGTGTGGCCTTTCTGTCTGTCATTCTCAGTGAACGAGGTGTGGCCTTTCTGTCTGTCATTCTCAGTGAAAGAGGTGTGGCCTTTCTGTCTGTCAGTCTCAGTGAAGGAGGTGTGGCCTTTCTGTCTGTCAGTCTCAGTGAAAGAGTTGTGGCTTTTCTGTCTGTCATTTTCATGAAAGAAGTGTGGCCTTTCTGTCTGTCATTCTCAGTAAAAAAAAGGTGTGGCCCTTCTGTCTGTCAATCTCATGAAAGAGATGTGACCTTTCTGTCTGTCAGTCTCAGTGAAAGAGGTGTGGCCTTTCTGTCTGTCAGTCTCAGTGAAAGAGGTGTGGCCTTTCTGTCTGTCAGTCTCAGTGAAAGAGGTGTGGCCTTTCTGTCTGTCATTCTTGTTAAAGAAGGTGTGGTCTCTGTGCCTGTCAGTCTCAGTGAAGGAGGTGTGGCCTTTCTGTCTGTCATTCTTGGTGAAGAAGGTGTGGTCTCTGTGTCTGTCGTCAGCCTCAGTGAAGGAGGTGTGGCCTTTCCGTCTGTCAGTCTCAGTGAAAGAGGTGTGGCCTTTTTGTCTGCCAGTGTCAGTGAAGAAGGTGTGGTCTCTGTGCCTGTCAGCCTCAGTGAAGGAGGTGTGGCCTTTCCGTCAGTCAGTCTCAGTGAAAGAGGTGTGGCCTTTCTGTCTGTCATTCTTGTTAAAGAAGGTGTGGTCTCTGTGCCTGTCAGTCTCAGTGAAGGAGGTGTGGCCTTTCTGTCTGTCATTCTTGGTGAAGAAGGTGTGGTCGCTGTGCCTGTCAGCCTCAGTGAAGGAGGTGTGGCCTTTCCGTCAGTCAGTCTCAGTGAAAGAGGTGTGGCCTTTCTGTCTGTCAGTGTCAGTGAGGGAGATGTGGCCTTTCCGTCAGTCAGTCTCAGTGAAAGAGGTGTGGCCTTTCTAGAAGTCATTCTCATGAAAGAGGTGGTGCTTTGCTGTCTTTCATTCTCAGTGAAGGAGGTGTGGCCTTTCCGTCAGTCTCAGTAAACTAGGTGTGGCCTTTCTGTCTGTCATTCTCAGTGAAAGAGGTGTGGTCTTTCCGTCAGACAGTCTCAGTGAAACAGATGTGGCCTTTCTGTCTGTCAGTGAAGAAGTTGTGGTCTCTGTGCCTGTCAGTCTCAGTGAAAGAGGTGTGGCCTTTTTGTCTGTCAGTGTCAGTGAAGAAGGTGTGGTCTCTGTGCCTGTCAGCCTCAGTGAAGGAGGTGTGGACTTTCCGTCTGACAGTCTCAGTGAAAGAGGTGTGGCCTTTCTGTCTGTCAGTGAAGAAGGTGTGGTCTCTGTGCCTGTCAGTCTCAGTGAAAGAGGTGTGGCCTTTCCGTCAGTCAGTCTCAGTGAAAGAGGTGTGGCCTTTCTGTCTGTCAGTGATGGTGTGGTCTCTGTGTCTGTCAGTCTCAATGAAGGAGGTGTGGCCTTTCTGTCATTCAGTCTCAGTGAAAGAGGTGTGGCCTTTCTATCAGTCATTCTCAGTGAAGGAGGTGTGGCCTTTCTGTCTGTCGCTGTCAGTGAAGAGGGTGTGGCCTCTGTTTCTGTCAGTCTCAGTGAAAGTGAGCTATTTTTATAATTCTAAACTACGTGGTATGATACTGTATCACATCAAAAAGCTATAAATCATATTAAATGATAAAATATGATTTAGAGGCGTTTGAGAAAGACTAATGTTTATTTTATAAACGGACTGGATCACTCCACTCTATGAGATGTGCATTATATAGTCTGAAGGAGAGAAAGTAAAATAAATACAAATTGATGTCATAAGTAGAAAAACAGGTTTGAAAATGGCGTCTCACCGGAGAGTTGGGGGGCGTGCAGTCCTCTTCCCGCACCGAACAGTTCAACATCCTGAACGTCTCAACACTCTGCTCATGCCTTTGGATAGTGGCCTGGATCGACTGAGAAACACAAATGGGAGACGTAGAGTGAGCCATGGAAATAAAAATCATAAGTAGCACAAAAAGGAGGGCCAAAAAAACATATGGTTTCTCAACATTTCTGTTGAAACAGAGCTGGGACACGACACGTAGGAGGTGCTCACCTGAATCCAGTCTTTCTTTTCTTCTTCAGTTCTATACAAAAAGAGATTGAACACACAGTCAGAGTGCTGCTTTTCAAAATATCAAGCTCCACCCACAAACACACCTTACAAAAAAACTAGCAACAGATTTCAGTGTTTTTGGACAGAAGTGTCTCGTGAACTCAATCATGTTGACCATCTTATAGCTGTGAGCGTGATGCTCTGTTAAACTCACCTGGCTTGTAATTCGAGAGAGCGCTGTTTTCCCGACACCAGAAACGTCCGTGGTACGTTCATACTGCTCGTCTCTTTCAGCTGTCAAACACAATGTGTTCATCCTCCTCAGTACATTACCTTCAGTAATTTGTCAATTACCTTCAATTACATGTCAATTACCTTCAGTGCCATATTTTCTAAGCTATAAGACACTCGAGCTGGTGCTGAAACTTGTCAAAGCTAACAATTCTTTAACTGAAGAATGATACATTGCATTTTTATTCTTTTTATGAAGTTATTTAACAGTTATTCCACGAAATCGAGTCGTACATGAGCTGATAGCCAACGTGGTGCAAAGCACCGAGTTGGCTATAAGCCATGTACAACGAGATTGAGTGGAATAACTGTTTTATTCTATCCACATTCACTGGATTTTGAGAAACAGAGCATTTTTATTTTTATTTTTTGCAAATTCAATAAATAAAAACTTCATACAAAACGTCAGACAAAATCATTTCCGCTTAGGCGGACTTTAAAACCTATCGATGGCTGCACAAGTTGACTTTAGTGTTGTTTTTTTGTAGAAAGTGCCGTTTTGCTGTCATGCCAAGGTATAGAATAATTTTAGACATTTATTTAATTCTTTTCTGGACATTTCAGTTCTGTAATTTTCAAACTTCTTTCAAGCTTTTGAATCAGGCTTATACCGTAGTACTCGAGTCCGACTCATGCCCTAATTTTAAGGACTCATGACTTGACTTGGATTTGAGCACTGATGCGTCTTGGACTCGGACTCGTGCATTAACTGCATTCGGACTCGTAAATTGGAGACTCGGACTCGGATTTTTTCTTTATTTTTTTGTAACATGCCATAATAATTTGGCATAAGATATTTATATTTATATCTACATTAATTTTTGTACTAATTTTGTTCAAGAGCGTCACACCTGTGCGCCTTGGCGCATGCATCAGATAGACTCTCGGGCACGCTCTGGATAACGCACGTGCCAAGTGGACCATCGTGCGCGCCGTAAACGACTCACACCTGCACAGGATTAAAGCGCAATCAGCGTGCCTATATAAAGACAGTGAAAACACACTTACTTTGCGAAGTATTGAGTTGTGTTGCTGACACATTACCGAGCCTGCCTTCCTTGTTTGGATTCCTGATCCCTGATTTCCTGTTTCTCATCTTTGATCCTGCCGAGTCTACGATAGCCTGTTTGTGTCCCGCTCGACCTATTGCCTGTTTCACCGTTTTATGATTTTGCCTGCCGTTCTGAATTGTTTACAGTCTTCACTTGTATTAATAAACACACCTTCTGCACTTACATCCGTCTCCCAACCATCTCTGACAGAATACTTCACACTCCCTGATAAAGAGAAGCACATTCACCTGTTCATACGGCATGTTCAGGAACAAACTAATGTTAATGGCGCTGAAACAGACACCGTCACATGGTGCACTTGGGGTCTTGTTCTCAGACTCGACTCGGATCAATAGTGGACTCAAGTCGAAAATTTTTTTTAATGACTTGGACTTGAACACTGGGGACTCGAGACAGGACTCGGACTCAAGGTTTAGTGACCTGACTACAATACTGATTTGAATCAGTCTAAAAAAAATCAACAAATTTTAATGCTTAAAGATGAAGAATGTAAACAAACCAGTGAAATGACAGCAGCAATTTGAGAAAAATGCGATAATAATAATAATTCTTGAAAAATTAAAAAAGATACGTTATTACCGTCAAATTCTTTCATTCCATATTTTGTTAACTTTTTTGGGATTTTGTTTTCGAGTAGCGTTTTTATTTCGTCCTCGGTTGGTTCAGCAACACGCTCTGCCATTTTGTTTTTCTCTACTCACGGTATATGATCTGATACCCTAGTAGTAGAGTAGCCAATCAGAGCTTGCGATTGCTCATATCCAGTGAATGTGGATGGAATATTTCCTGTTCTCACTTAAGTTATAGCAAAACCAGTCTTTCTTTTTCCTCTCTTCAAGTTTATGCAGCTTGTCATGTTACTGAGCAACCAGAAACCTCCATCCTGAAGTCCTTTCTGTGTCGGAAAGTTTCTTTTACAGTGAGCTGACACTCTTAGAATGAGACTCGATCCATAAATGTTCAATAAACGTCTCTTTCTGACCAATCAGAATCGAGAATTCAAAAGTGCTGTGCTACTACGGAATTGATTTTTGCCTTTAAGCACTCCGGTGCATTTAATAATCTGGAAATTATGGTTTGAAATTGTACAGAAAAGCTATTTGGGTTATTCTTTGGGTTATTCTGGTTACAAATGTGGCCAGTGGATTTTTTAAGATCTTAAGTTGTTAAATTACTCCTTAATTTCTATTTATTTTTATTTATTTTCATTTTATTATTCTTAATTTGGGCGGCACGGTGGTGTAGTGGTTAGCGCTGTCGCCTCACAGCAAAAAGGTCCTGGGTTCAAGCCCCGTGGCCAGCGAGGGCCTTTCTGTGCAGAGTTTGCATGTTCTCCCCGTGTCCGCGTGGGTTTCCTCCGGGTGCTCCGGTTTCCCCCACAGTCCAAAGACATGCAGGTTAGGTTAACTGGTGACTCTAAATTGACCGTAGGTGTGAATGTGAGTGTGAATGGTTGTCTGTGTCTATGTGTCAGCCCTGTGATGACCTGGCAACTTGTCCAGGGTGTACCCCGCCTTTCGCCCGTAGTCAGCTGGGATAGGCTCCAGCTTGCCTGCGACCCTGTAGAACAGGATAAAGCGGCTACAGATAATGAGATGAGATGAGATGAGATTATTCTTAATTTGTTAAATTTATTTCTAGTCTACATTTTAATTTTACTTTCATTTTAAATTTTATCTCTATCATTATTTTATTATTTGAAATTATATCCAGTTTTATTCTATTTTACTTTTTACATTTTGTTAAGTGTGTATATATATTGTACAATTATGTGCGCTATATAAATGCTAATAAACTTAAACTTCAACTTCTTGTTCCAGCAAGGTTTGTTTGGATGAAAACTATTTGTATACAAACCTCCATGCCGTCGACATCAATCCGCGCCCGCACTCCAAATTTCTGTCCGATCAGTCTGAGTTTAGGGACACAGTATAGCAACCTGTCGTTGAACTAGAGAGAGAGAGAGAGAGAGAGAGAGAGAGAGAGAGAGAAAGACAAGTTATAGTTAAATGCCCCAAAATGCTAAGAATGAATTAAAAAAAAACAACAAAAAACCTCTGTATTATTTGGCACAAACCCCTCACCAGTATGAGGTATCTGTCCTGTGAGGTTCCGTTCTTGGCTGACAGTTTGAGGATGTGTCCCTCCTTAATGAGTTCATTAGTCGGGTTCACAATGTCCTCTTCTCCCCCGAGTAGCTCATACACCTTCAGCAACTTCCTCATGCGCTCCTGAGGGACACAAACGACAGTACAAAAGCACACTAGCTTTTAAAACATCATACAATAATGACAAGTAAATCAGCTCAAGGCTATCTGTTCGTATTTCCATGAGAATAACACATTAAAATCGTCACCATGAGAAAAAAAACGCACTGGTAAGAGACACTTTGGGCTAATCAGGGTGGCACATTTACTGCTGCCAGTCTGAGTGATTTTCTCTCACAGAGCACAGACCGTGAAAGCAAAGCACTGGCAATTAGCAGGCTGAAATGACAGACTCTGGACGTCCCTCTGCTCATGAAAACGATGCCCATCTCTAATTACAAAGCGGCTCAGCTAAGTGGCAGCGCGAGCTCTCAGCACAAACACTTCATCAGTGCTGGGAAACAGCGTGGAGAGGAAGTCGAGGGCGATGTCGTCGAGTTCGGTACACGCCGGCCTCACGGCTCATACGCACGCTTCCTGATATGTGTTTGTATCATGTTTTGGGAAATCTACTCACCATTTTTCTAATGGCTGCATTGGAATGTTCGGCTGCTGTAGCAATCAGCTCCAAAGATTCTGATGGAGAGAGAAATGACAAATTTTATTTTAGGAGTAAAAATAGGAGATTATGTCGTATGATAAGGAAGAGCACATAGTACTGTGCAAAAGTCTCGGGCAACTTATTTTTTTTCTTCATACAAACGTTGTCACAGATTTCTATTTTATGACATCCACATTACCGAGTCAGTACGAAAACATTTTACAGTTCCAAATGTTCGTTTTGTTTTCCAGCACAAAATTAAATGTTACAGGAAAAATGTTTGTATCTGAGCAGCATGTTACATAAGAGAGCACTTTTCAGATTAAAAAAGAAAACATACTGAAGGCTACTGGGTTTTGGTGCACAATTAAGAAGCGACTGTGAGAGTCAAAGTGTCCAGAAGAACTGTGGCTGGTTCTGGAAGATGCTCAGTAAAACCTACAGCTCATTACCGCATAAAACTGCACTCACTGGACCTCAGACTATTTTTTTTAAAGCAAAGGGTCGTCTCACACCAAATATTCACTTTGTTATATTGATTTATTATGGCTTACTGCTTACTGTTTATAGTATTTTTTAATATTGAAACATTTCATTTAAATATTAAAATATATATTTTTTAAATTTTATTAATTAGTAGTAGTAGGAATAATAGTAGCATATGTTATATATTTAACAGTTAGCCACAAAATCAAGTCATACATGAGCTGATAGCTGACGAGGTGCGTAGCACCGAGTTGTCTATAAGCCATGTATGATGAGATTTTGTGGAATAATTGTTTTATTCTACCCACATTCACTGGATTTTGAGAAATAGAGCATTTTTATTTTTACAAATTCAATAAATTAAAAACTTTATACAAAATGTCTGACAAAATACTTTCCGGTGAAATGACAGTAGCAAATTGTGAAAAATGCTATTATAATAATCCTTGAAAAACAAAAAAGATGCGTTCTTACCATCAGATAATTTTATTTCATATTTTGTTGCTTTTTTTGTGTGTATTTTTTGGGGTTTTATTTTCGAGTAGAGTTTTCATTTCGTCCTCAGTTGGTTCAGCCACACGCTCTATCATTTTGTTTTTCTCTACTCACAGTATATGAGCTGATAGCCTAGTAGTAGAGTAGCCAATCAGAGTGCACAATTGCTCATATCCACTGAATGTGGATAGAATAATAGTAGCTGTAACAGTAACATTTGTAGTAGCATTAGTCATAGTAATGGTAGTAATTATGAAATCAGTAGCTCGTTGAAATTATGAAATCAGTACATTTATGTATTAGAGGATCAAGAACACTATTTCGGAAAACAACCAATGAAACAGTGGACGATTTTAGATTATTTTCTTTCAGAGCTGAGGTTTTGTAATTTTTAAAAAAATGTTTTAAACTAATTGAGGAATAATTTATGTTGTTTTTATCTTAAATGAAATAATGCACTGACTATTAAAAATTTTATATTATTGTAGTAGCAGTAGTAATTATAGAAATACAGTTGTATTATTATTATTATTATTATTATTATTATTATTAGTAGTAGTAGTAGTAGTAATATTTATAGAAGTACAGTTTTATTATTATTATTATTATTAGTAGTAGTAGTAGTAGTAGTAGTAATAATTATAGAAGTACAGTTGCATTATTATTATTATTATTATTATTATTATTATGAATTGTAGTAGTAGTAGTACTCGTCATAATAGTTATAGAAGTACAGTTGTTTTATTACTATTATTATTAGTAGTAGTAGTAGCAGTAGTAATACATACTTATAGAAGTACAGTTGTTTATTATTATTATTATTATTATTAGTAGTAGTAGTAGTAGTAGTAATACATAGTTATAGAAATAGTTGTTTTATTATTATTATTAGTAGTAGTAGTAGTAATACATAGTTATAGAAATACAGTTGTTTTATTATTATTATTATTAGTAGTAGTAGTAGTAGTAGTAGTAGTAATAGTAGTAATACGTAGTTATAGAAGTACAGTTGTTTTATTATTATTATTATTATTATTATTATTATTATTAGTAGTAGTAGTAGTAGTAGTAATATGTAGTTATAGAAGTACAGTTGTTTTATTGTTATTATTATTATTATTATTAGTAGTAGTAGTAGTAGTCGTAGTAGTAGTAGTAATACGTAGTTATAGAAGTACAGTTGTTTTATTATTAGTATTAGTAATAGTAGTAATACGTAGTTATAGAAGTACAGTTGTTTTATTTTTATTATTATTGTTATTATTATTATTATTATTAGTAGTAGTAGTAGTAGTAGTAATAATTATAGAAGTACAGTTGTATTATTATTATTAGCTGTTGTATTATTATTATTAGCAGTAGTAGCAGAGAACCCTCTTGTTATTAATAAGTCATATATTATAAAGTATAATTCCACTCTATTACTCTGTTGTCTCATAAAAGTTTTTTACTGAAATGTACTGTAAGTACAAATGAATGCCTGGCACAGTCTGAAGAATATTTTTAAAAAACATTTAATACCTTGTAATCACTGAACCACTTCTGCCTGCTGGCATTACTCTACTCTCTTCAGCCAAATAAAATTCTTTTTCTGGAACAAACTCCTCCACACTCGCATTTTTGTCTGCTTTTCTTTGATGTGGTCTCGTCTCAAATTAAATTACAATACCAAAGAATGAACGCACTAAGATTGGTTAAAACACTCAGACACGTTCGTGACTCTACTGAAACGTAAAGGATGAGTCAGTTTGAAAATAAATGAGATGTGAAATACAGGAGATGCTGGAATCGTTAGCTGTTCCTTTGTTTGTTTATATACGCAGTACCTGATATAAAGGTCTGTTGCTTCCATCTGGCTAGTTAGCAAATGCTTAGGCAACTTTAAGGCTACATCCACACGACAACGGCAACGAGATTTTTTTTTTTAAATATCGCATCCACATGGGCAACGGATCAGTAAAATATCAGGTTCATATGGCAACGCAACGCTTGCTGAAAACGATGCAACACACATGCCACACCTCTACGTGCGCTGTAAGACGGTCCCATCGGAGACACCAGAACAATAGAAGAAGTAGACGCATGCGCATAAACCCCTTCTTCTATAGCATCAGCCACATAAAGTTTTGATTATTAATCAGTAGCGTAAAACGAAAGATGTGGAAAGAGGAATGAATGGGGGTAGATGGAAGCCGGTACGCCAACATTCTGATATCCTCCAGAATTCTTTAATGGTCCGGAATAAATTGAATGCTACACGTTGATGGATTACTTTGTTCTTCTACGCCCTTTTTGAGGAATGTATTGTCGGACTTAAACCAACATCTGAAGAGGTGAGATCGCTCCTTTTTTTTCCTATTTTTGCTGGCGGGATTGTTTTTGTTTTTGGAAAGCGCACGGGTGGTGCGCGGTTTGGTACTGCTTCCGCAGTGTTTAGACTAAAGACTCTGCCCTAAGGGCTATTCTCTCACTCTCTCTCTCTCTCTCTCTCTCTGCACCATTACACAATAAATATTCACAGTGAAAATATTTTGTAAGCGCATTTCATGAACCAAGTTATAGGATTTGTTGACAACTCGCATCGAGTTCATTACACTTCTACCCGGCGTGAAGCACTGACAGTCATGTGGTTGTGACGTCATCGTAAACAAATCCGTTCTACTCATCCAGACGACTTCGCAACGGCGCCGTTGCCAGATTTTTTCACTCTGGAACCCGTTCTCAAAAGATTTCGTTTTGGGGCACCCAAAACGCCGGTGCCGTGTGGACGCCAGGCCAAAACGATAAACAATTTTATCAGATTCACCTGAATCCGTTGCCGTGTGGACAGGGCTTAAGTCAACTGGAAGCTGTTCGCATGAAACCAAGCTGAAAAACCCATCTTGCATTTATGTACTTTGATGAAACTGATCTCAATCTAGAGAATTTTTATAGCAGTACCTGATATAAAGGTCTGTTGCTTTCATCTGACTAGTTAGCAAATTCTTAGGCAACTTTGTCAACTGGAAGCTGTTCGCATGAAACCAAGCTGAAAAATCCATCTTGCGTTTATGTACTTTGATGAAACTGACCTCAATCTAGATGCAGGTCTGTTTTTCCTTCATTATTACAGTGTATTGGCTAACTTTTTTTGAGCACTCGCCAAACCTGTTGAACGCTCGCCACATGACTTAATTTGGGGGGGGGGGGGGTCATCATTTTGACAATTGTTCATAAAGTATTCTTAAGTTCCATATAATTTAACTCCTTGATGTATTAATTAAATGAGTATTAGAACAAACGAATAGCTCCATGAGATCCCTGGTGGTTTTTTTGGACATTTTTGTAGATAAACCCCTGTGTCCCCTGTACTGCCCCCCCCCGGAATATTTCTTAAAATGCCTATACCTAGTATTTATCCTGTTGGGACACCTGAGAGGGGACCCAATAATGAGCTGTACAGTACATTGCCCATGATACGCGCAAAATGTCACTGGGCCCCCTCCTAGAAAATTTCTGGATCCACCAGTGAGTCCATTTAAAAAGCTCTCTAATGCATGAATTCTGTATATTTCAATGTCATTTGATAGCACTGTGTTCATTCTTAATCATTTTTTAAATTACTCAAATAAATTAACTGATAAAAACTGCTCAGGTATTGTCTCCGAAACTTGTTTTACACATCTTGACTTTTTTTCATCCAATAAGAATACATTTCCATTCATAATTTTGTTATTTCTTTCATCATTTTCTGTGTTGACTTACCCTTTTGTTTTGACCTTCAGGACAGGGGTCCCAGATGGGATGATGTAAAAAAAAAAAAATGGACGTCTACTATGCTAAACTCATGCTTAAATCGCAATTTATATACCTAATATATACCCACATAATAGTTGGGGCCCCAAAAAAGGATATCTGGCAAGTGCGAGTAGAGATTTTCTATGTAATCTGGTCTAATAAAACGATCTCTCCCCACAATCGGCCCCAGCTGAACACGCCCGAAGTCGACACTCGCTGATTCCCGTCATTTCTGGTTTTGTTTTCATTTTGCAATGGCGGCCCCCAACATGCGTAAGGAAGGAATTTTTGTCAAATATTTCTTGGACTTTACATGAATACTAGGTCGATTACATGAATACTAGGTCGATTATTGAATACTAGGCCATTGTTTTGACCACACTCGCCGAGAAAGGCGAGTCTGGGGCGATCTTTACTCGCCATTAGATTTCACAACTCGCATTTGGCGAGTGGTTAAACTACACACTGTTATTATTTCATACACTCAGTGAACACTTTATTAGGAACACAATGGTAATACTGGGCAGGGCCTCGCTTTGCTTTTAAAGCAGCATTAATTCTTCATGGCATGGATTCCACAAGATGTTGAGTTTGTGGATCCCTTTGAATTTGTGGTTCATGATGACGTGACTGCATCATGAAATTCGTGCAGATTTTTCAGGTGCACTTTCATTCTGCAAATCTGTTATTCATCCACATCCCAAAGGTCTTTTATAGGATTCGGATCCGGTGACTGGGAAGGATTCAAGAACATTGAACTCATTCTCATGTTCATGAAACCAGTTTGAGATGACTTTTGCTTTGGGACATGGTGCGTTATCATGTTGGAAGTAGCCATTAGAAGATGGGGAAACTGTGGTCATGATGGGATGCACATGGTCAGCTACTCAAATACTCAAACAAGCTGTGGCATTGAAGCGATGATTGATTGATTGATTGATTGATTGATTGATTGATTGATTGATTGATTGATTGATTGATTGATTGATTGATTAATTGATTGATATTAACAGGCCCAAAGTCTGCCAAGAAAACATTCTCCACACTATTACACCACCTCTACCAGAGTGAACTGCTAGCACAAGGCAGGTTGGGTCCAAGGATTCATGCAGCTGGCACCACATTCTGACCATACCATTAGTATTTCGTAGCAGAAATTGACATTCATCAGCCCAGGCTATATTTTTCTAGTCTTCAGCGGTCCAGTTTTGGTGAGCCTGTTTCCACTGCAGCCTCAGCTTTCTGTTCTTGTCTGACAGAAGTGGTTTTCTGCTGTTGTAGTCCATCTGCCTAAAAGTTTGACGTTTTGTGCATTCTGACATGCTTTTCTGCTCAACACACTTGTACAGAGTGGTTATCTGAGTTACTATCAGGAGGTGAACAGTAACGAATTACATTTACTTGAGTACTGTAGAGTAGAGTGGGGGAAAAAGCCCCCCTTAAGGAAAATTCAGTTTTTCTCCAAGTTGAAATGAACATGTGTTTAGTTTTAATCATAGTTTTTGACAACAGTGACATGAACAATAATGCCACCTAAAGTTTGCCTAAAGTTAATACTTATTTTTTTTTTTTTAACAAAAACAAACATTGTGCCAAGGGGGCCTTTTACCCCCCCAGTGGGGTAAAAGGCCCCCTGAGGTGGGGCAATAGGCCCCCTCACTCAAAAAAAGCTGTTTGGATAGCAAAAGTGTTTACTTAAGCCTATAATGTGAAAGAAACAAGAAAATATCCCTGAATTAATGAATAGATGCATTATTTTATTATATTTCACATTTTAATTAAATTTTTTTTTTAAATTTCAATTATTTTTAATATTAAGTTCAAATTACTTGCTTTACTCAACCAGATAAGCGAGATATTATTAAAAACTATGTATCTGCTATTCAGAAATGTATGAAATACAGTAATTATGATAAAAGGAAACGATGCCCCCTGGGGGCCATTTACCCCGCCATTAAGGGGGCGTTTTACCCCACAGACTACACTTTTACAAAAAAGGGTCTTACTTTCAAAATGTGATTCAACTTTTTATACCTAATGTATTTTTTTAACGTACTGACTACTCATACCACATACACAGCTGTGATATCTGACGAAATAGCAGCTATCTAAATACAGTTTTACTGATATCTGAAAATTATATCACTTACCATGAAATTTGATTTCTCTCCGCTGTGTTGCCGATATGCGATCCACAGTGGATATTTGTATATCCCCGTTGTCAAGCCAGTCCATAGCAACAATAGAAATGTAACTTTGCGCCATCTGGTGGTTATTTTGGGTAAAACAGGCCAGGGGCGTATTACCCCACTCTACTCTACTTAAGTACACTTTTTGAGTATCTGTACTTTACTTGAGTATTTTTTTTGGAAACTTATGACTTTAACTTCACTACATTTGAAAGGCAAATATCGTACTTTTCACTCCACTACATTTCTATCAAGGTCCTCGTTACTATGAAGCAGCTTTGAAAGTGGATGTTTTTTCTTTTCTTTTCTAAAACATGGTTGTTTTTTTCGCAGGTGACACTGAGACAGCCTGTCAGTAATCACTAGGGTCACGTCACATGAATAGACTGGATAAAATCAAGCTAGATTATTTCTCAAAAGCTTTATTTGAACACAATCAGTTGATGGCCGAATGGAAGGAGGCGGTTCTTCTGGGTAATACACGCACTCATGGCTTTACCTAGAACCCATGTTTCAGTTTTCTGAAAGGATTAAAGATACGTTTCATTTTAAATGTTTGCTTTGTTTGCTGAAAACAAACCACATCACAGCCTACAAAAACTTGCCGTCCGACCTGCAGAAGCATATTGAGGTATATAAAGGTTTTATTCCAAGAGAAAGCTTACAATGAAGTTGTCTGTGCTTTTAGAGCTAGCGATAACGTTGCAAATGTAGCTATGCAGTCTGGTTAGTCAAATGACTTTCTATGGATTTGCCCACCAAGTTGCCATCGCTTTGTCCACGGCTAACGTTTACACATAGCTAGTTCACTTGGACACTGTTAGTTAGCATGTAAACACGGAGTTATGCTAAAATGAATAATGCTAACTTATCTGAAGTCCTTTCAGAAATATGTTTCAGCATAATCTTGCCAAATAAACAGAATGTGGAAATCTTTCTTTTCTCGTAGTGTTAGCTACCCAATATGATTTCGAGTTTTAAAAGAGTTTGCTAGCATGTCAGGTGGAGTTTCACTGACTAGCTAGCTTAATGTTAAACCACCATGATGGCACAGCATGCGTTCATTTTGTGAATTCACATTTCTGTCTTTGGTAACGGTGTTAGGTTTTGTCAGCGTTGTGGCAATAATACAACAATGCGCTGACAGAAAATGTACTTTTAATATTTAAGTATTTTTAAAAGCAAGTACTTCAGTACTTTAACTTAAGTAAAAATTTGACTGGAGAACTTTCATTTGGGGGCGGCACGGTGGTGTAGTGGTTAGCGCTGTCGCCTCACAGCAAGAAGGTCCTGGGTTCGAGCCCCGGGGCCGGCGAGGGCCTTTCTGTGTGGAGTTTGCATGTTCTCCCCGTGTCCGCGTGGGTTTCCTCCGGGTGCTCCGGTTTCCCCCACAGTCCAAAGACATGCAGGTTAGGTTAACTGGTGACTCTAAATTGACCGTAGGTGTGAATGTGAGTGTGAATGGTTGTCTGTGTCTATGTGTCAGCCCTGTGATGACCTGGCGACTTGTCCAGGGTGTACCCCGCCTTTCGCCCGTAGTCAGCTGGGATAGGCTCCAGCTTGCCTGCGACCCTGTAGAAGGATAAAGCGGCTAGAGATAATGAGATGAGATGAGATGAACTTTCACTTGTATTGGAGTAACGTTTGACCAGCGGGATCTGTACTTTGACTTAAGTAATGAAGTTGGGTACTTTGTCCACCTCTGGTTACTATAGCTTTTCTGATAGCTCGAACCAGTCTGGCCATTCTCTGCTGAGTTGAGCCGTCTCAACAACAAGAATTTCTGTCATTAAATGTTCTTCTGTCCGTCTGCAAACCTTTTAGTTTCCGGAGCGTACCTCAAAAACTATTTGGAATTTTTTTCATAAAACCTGACAGCTATGTTAAGTGACAAGAAGAGTTGTGCCTTTTGACATTTTGGGATTTCTGTGATTTTTATTTTTTCCGTATTTCCATGGCAACCAATTCAACTTAGGAAAATTTGTTGTGGGGTTTCATGCGGGGACTGGGGGGATACATCATCTCCTGATGACTCTTGTTTCTTTTCTTGATTGCTCCATTCGGAGTAAACTCTACAGACTGTTTGCTTGAAAATCCCAGGAGATCATCAGTTACAGAAACACTCAAACCAACCCATTTGGCACCAACAGCCATGCCAATCTGACAGTTGATGTAAACGTTACCCTGGATGATGCTGCATGATTTTATGCACTGCGCTGCTACCATGTGATCGACTGATTAGATAATCGCATGAATGAGTAGGTGTCGAGGTGTTCTTAATAAAGTGCTCAGTGAGTGTAAACGTTTGTGATTTTCCAATTGCGTTACTCTTGTGTCATTTTCCTGAAACAGATTGTCCATAGTGATGCACCAATAGCCGGTGCATGGCCTGTATTTTGGCATCTGGTACCTGGCCCCAAGCTGGATTACTCAGCATGGCGGTCAAGTACGCAGCTCCTCTCTTGTCCGTGCAAGGTAACTTGGCAAGAAAATGTTTCCCAGTAACACAAGTCTGGCTCTTTGCATTCTGGGTACAGAGAAATATCCATTGTCTGAGAGTTTCAGCTACGACCACTAAAAGCAGATGGAGGTCTGTTTAGAGTTAGTGGAGCTTGCAGGAACACTGAGCTCTCTCTCTCTCTCTCACACACACACACACACACACACACACACACACACACACACACACACACACACACACACACACACACACATTCACTCACTCTGTGCATCCTTAAAATCCTCAGCGTCCTCAGGCAGCCGGTGCAGGTAGTCCTTCAGCAGGAGCTCATAGCGAGGGATCCGCTGTACAGGCTCTAACATGTGGTGCTGTAAGGTGAGGTTTCCACACATCTCCTCTTTCTGAACACGCAACAACAAGAAGGATATACGTATGAAGTCCTGAACACAGTCAGAGAGCAAGTGCTAGCACTAAAATGATGAAACAGACTAAATATATTCAAAAGAATTAATAATCTATTATAAACTATGCATTAGGGATGGGCGATTTTGACAAAAATATCATATCACGATACTTGAATACGTTTTAACAATATGTGTCGCGGTACATTAGGCAAAACAGTCGTGTTGCTGCATTTTACAACATCTCTGAAACTGAGTTTAACAATATCATTATTTAATGGCCTAAAAGAAATTATAATGCTGAAAATCCATTTTATAATTTTAAACACTGAGTCTAAGTTTAACAGCTAATCCGCCGCTTCTAATCAGCGTTTCAAACCGGTGTAAAAATATTGCCGATATCTGAGAATAAGGTATTATCACACACTATCATGATGTTGATATTATATCATTATATAACCCAGCCTTACTACAAATAATTCTTCAGGTCAGTTTTTATAAGGCGATATGACAACCACATGAGCCCTAGAGAACACTGACATCAACAGTTATTCCAGCAGGGGTCACCTGTCAAAGACTGCTATCATCACTTTTGACGTCAAGTCGATATCACACCTGAGTCAAGCTACAGATTTAAGATGGCATAAGGGTATTATGACACATTTTGGGCTTTGCTGACATTAGAACTCGTAGTCATTTGAGTCACATAATGTGACATGACATCTATCCAAACCAACTCATGCTAATTCAGCGTCAACTCTGTTGGTACATTGTCAGGGTGTATATTCAGTCAAACAGTTATGATAAAAAGGTAAGACATCAGATACATAAAGCTGTCATAATAGGGTTATGGTATTGTCATAATATTCCTGAAACTCTTATAAGCAGAAATACATACTAGAATTATACTACGCTATAAAGTCATGCCAAGCTGTATATAAATAAAATTCTAATGTCAGGCCTGAAAGCTTCATAACATGTTATATTACTTGGTTCAGGTGTTCAGGTGTCATCAGGGAATCAGAATTGATGAATTCACTTCTAATAACAGCTGAGGTGTGTTGTAATAAACATTTTTAAGCCTTTATGTATGTTTAGGTCAGGTTTTATGATAGGCTTATGTAGCTGAGATGTAACCTAATGCACAAGTCAAGTGAACAAGTCGCAGAACTCCATCCTTTGGAGGATCAACAGCTTTTACTGTTGTTATTATTAAATTAAAAGGCCATTGCATGAGCAAATATTTTGTACTAATCATCTATTATTATTATTATTATTATTAGTTTTTTTGTTGGTATTGTTATTTATTATTTTAATAATAATAATGTATTACCATTATAATTATTATTTCAGGCGGCACGGTGGTGTAGTGGTTAGCGCTGTCGCCTCACAGCAAGAAGGTCCGGGTTCGAGCCCCGTGGCCGGCGAGGGCCTTTCTGTGTGGAGTTTGCATGTTCTCCCCGTGTCCGCGTGGGTTTCCTCTGGGTGCTCCGGTTTCCCCCACAGTCCAAAGACATGCAGGTTAGGTTAACTGGTGACTCTAAACTGAGCGTAGGTGTGAATGTGAGTGTGAATGGTTGTCTGTGTCTATGTGTCAACCCTGTGATGACCTGGCGACTTGTCCAGGGTGTACCCTGCCTTTCGCCTGTAGTCAGCTGGGATAGGCTCCAGCTTGCCTACGACCCTGTAGAAGGATAAAGCGGCTACAGATAATGAGATGAGATGAGATTATTATTTCAAAATATTTTATGATTATTATTATTATTTAACAACAGCAACTAATCATATTAGTTATTATTATTATTATAAATGTTGTTGTTGCTATTATTTATTATTCACATAATTTAAAATAATAATAATAATAAAAAATAATAATACAATAATGTATTACCATTATAATTATTATAAAAATATGTATTATTATTATTATTATTATTAAATATTAATTAAATAATAATAATGATAATAATAACAGCAGTAATTTACTATTATTTAAATAAACAACAACAACAATAATAATAATTATTATTATTATTAATATTATTTAAATAATAATAATAATCATAATGTATTAATATTATTATTATTTAAATAATCATTTATATTATTATTTAAATAACAATAAAGATTATTATGATTATATTATTATTATTATTATTATTATTATTATTATTATTATTATATCATAAACAACAATAATTATTTTATAATTATCCTTGTTATTGTTGCCTATTATTTTATTAATAATAATAATAATAATAATAATAATAATAATAATTTATTTATAGAGTTATATTTATTTATTTGTTTGTTTGCTTATATTTTAACTCTCTCACTAAGGCTTCTGCATATACTACGATTCGTTAGTCTAAATATCTTCTGAAAAAGTCTGGAATATGATTCATCCTCCACCATGTGTGAACACAGAGGTGTTGGTGTTGATCCTTTTGAATCAAAACATTCTTCGATCAACATAGATCATTAATTAACAGTAAGCAGTCGATGATGGGCGCCGAGTCGTCAGCCGTTTTTGTGCGAGTGTTTCTGAATTGTATTAATTGTATCCTGCGTGTGTTTTTGGAGCATGGGTGTGAATTAAGTAACGGCGGTGTCTAATTAACACCAGTTGTAACTGTGCGAAAGACAGAATTGGCAAGAATTCACGTCTTTCACACATCTGCGGAAAGTGTAATGCTCTTACTCATCCCAGACCAGCAGAGTGTTTAACAGAAGGCCCTGCTTCCACTAACCGCTGAAGAGATTATGCTCTCATATCCGCACCATCCACCCACACACCAAAACACTGAATTTTTTCCAAGCCTTTCAAAGAAGGAACGCAGGAATTCATAGAAATGGATGATTTTTACAAATAAAATGTAGCAAACAGTGCTTCCTGTTTCTCTCAGATATACTGAAGATCTGGTCTGGGAAGAAAGGAGGGAAGAAATAATGTTGCATAATCTTGTGTTTAGCAGATTTGAAAGAATTTTGCAAGTTTTAGTGGAGAAAGTGATCCTCCAGTGCAACAACAAGGCCTCAGAAGTGTAGCATGGAACTCTGAACATGCACATCGATTGCGTGTATAGGGAACACGCATTTCTTTTTTTTTTAACTGTGGCCCATGGATCATGGTCCTGACCTCATAGCCTGCTGAAAGAAAATACTGATGGTTTCCATTAACCATTTCCCTGTCACTTCTTATGAGTTTAATAGTTACTGGAATCCATTAGGCTACTTGATTCATTAGAAATCTCTAAAAATAAAGCAGTAGAAACACAATAAAACCCATTAGAAATCACAAGAAATCTCTAAAATGAGACCACCAGAAGCAGATCAAAACCATGACGAGTCACAAGAATGAGGACCACCAGAAAAATATTAGAAACCAGGGGAAACATCTAGAACACATTAATAATCACTTAGTAATCAAATCTAAAAAAAAAATGTAACCAGAAACCCATTAAAACCCACCAGGAACCACAAGGAATCTGAAATGGTGGGCAGGTTTGGCCTGGTTGTACCTGAATGTCATGAACGATGGCTTTGAACTGTGACGAACGCTCCATCCAGGTGTTCACCAGCTCCATGGCTGTGTCAAAGTTCTTCACATATTCACCATACATCTTCAGGAAAGGAGCCAGCTTCTGGAGGATGTCCCCAATCCGTGGGTTCACATCCCTGAGAGTAAAGGTCAAGAGTTAAGGGTCAAGTTGGGGTTGTATGGAGAACTTGCAGACAGCAAACACTTCCCACCAGGGTCTAACCTCACATATTTCTGACTACAGAGGAACACACTGAGGTTTCTCATCATTCTGATGAGGTGGGGACGTCATGTGGGAACATCAGTGTGTACATTTTGGTTGAGAGAATGAACTGACTGAGGAACCGGAGGAAATGTTCTTCCTGACACAGCACTGTGGTACGATTGAGCGAACTGCCTGATCTCTCACTTTCTCACCAACACTGTGTCTTTCTCGCTCTTGCACTATCTTTGTTCTCTCACACTCCTGCTTTCTTTGGCTATGTTTAACCTCCTTTCCACTTCCTGTACTCTCGCCCCCACTCTCCCTCGCCTCCTTCTACCACTCCTTCATCTTTCTCTCACTCCACGATCACTCCCTCATGTCCATATTCTTTATTTCCTCCCATATTTCAAGCTGGAGAACTGGAAGACTGGTGATGATCGAGACACATTAGTCCATTTTGGCTGAATCGAACCGCTAGACTACGGTGGTGCCAAAGTTTTAACTGCAATTTAGAATGACTGATTTAATTTAGGAGTAGTAATTAATATTGTAATTATACATTTGTGTCCGTCCACCAGATTTTCATACCAGATGCTTAGATGATGGATTTTGAGTTATACCTGCTGCATTACACTACCAAGCCTCTGTATGCAGGAACTACAAACCAAAGTGAAATTGGACCAAGGGAAGTTACTGTAAATCTGACATGAGATCATGTGCGTGCAACCCAAAATGGTCCAGTTTCCAGGTAGAAAGCCTTCAAAATGTCCATGATCTTCTAAACATGATGTTTCAGCTTGGTCTAAAGTATAATTTTGGACCCTTTGACTATGGATTTGCAAAACAGCGATAGGTAATTGAATTTGATGCCTCATGGATTGGTTGGTGCCATGCCAAATTAATTTTTGACACCATGTCAATTGTGTCAGTATATTAGTCGCCGATACTCTGTTTCTAACACAGGACCAACTTTAAGCAGTGTTGTAGTCGAGTCGCTAAACCTCAAGTCTGAGTCCAGTCTCGAGTCCCCAGTGTTCAAGTCCGAGCCATTAAAAAAATTTCAAGTCGAGTCCACTATTGATCTGAGTTGAGTTCGAGTCCAAGACTCCAACTGCACTATTTGACGGTAGCTGTTTCAGCGCCATTAACATTAGTTTGTTCCTGAACATGGCGTATGAACAGGTGAATGTGCTTCTCTTTATCAGGGACTGTGAAGTATTCTGTCAGAGATGGTTGGGAGACGGATGTAAGTGCAGAAGGTGTGTTTATTAATACAAGTGAAGACACGTAAACAATCCAGAACGGCAGGCAAAATCGTAAAACGGTGAAACAGGCAATAGGTCGAGCGAGGCACAAACAGGCTATCGTAGACTCGGTGGGATCAAAGACGAGAAACAGGAAATCAGGGATCAGGAAACCAAACAAGGCTCGGTAATGTGTCAGGAACGCAACTCAATACTTCGCAAAGTAAATGTGTTTTCACAGTTTTTATATAAGCACACTGATTGCGCCTTAATCCTGTGCAGGTGTGAGTCATTTACGGTGCACGCGAGAGTCCACTTGGTGCGCGCACTGTCCAGAGCATGCCCAAGAGTCTATCTGATGCACGCACCAAGACATGCAGGTGTGATACTCTTACACAAAATTAGTACAAAATTAATGCAGATAGGCATGTTACAAAAAATAAAGAAAAAATCAGAGTCCTTGTCTCCAGTTTACAAGTTTGAATGCAGTTAATGCACAAGTCCAAGTCCGAGTCTGAGTCATCAGTGCTCAAGTCCAAGTTGAGTCACGAGTCCTTAAAATTAGGGCACAAGTCGGACTCAAGTCCGCGTCCTGGACTCCAGTACTACAAGCCCGACTTTAACCTGTACAAAAAGCTACCAACAAAGCTAGAACTGCTGTTGATACAAGATAGTCATAAAATGTGTTTTTATTCTTTCTACCCTCTGAACATGCAGTGTTGAAAACATGGAGACCAGGACTCAGAATCAGTCAGTCGTCGGCTGTCCAACGCTAGCGATGATGACTGCTTCATTAGGATGCACAGAAATGCAGATGGGCCGTGAGGCCCGCACCAGAGCGACAGAGTCGTCCGCGGTGGCAGCACGAATGGCCCGGCCGAGCCACCATGAAATGTCTGACCTCGTGACTTCTCACATACTATTCTCCTCTCCTTACGAAGCGCCTTATACAGTAAGGTAAGACAAACGATGTCGTGACCCCATCATGTTGTCTCTCTGGACCTCCAGACCTGATGCCAAGTGGTGCACAAAAGTGCCACAGACCTGATGGGTATGGAAGTTGCCCCACAGTGACAACTGACTTGCCAAGTGATGTCATCCGTTGGCCATTTGAACGGCTCTTCCACATACCATCTGGTGGTGTGCCATTGACCCTGTTGGGTTCATCTGCCACAATGCACCGAAAAGTGTCCTGCTGCCAGAGCCTTATTGGTTATGTACTATTTAACCCATAGCTGGGACCCAGGCAAGTGCTACCACTCTGGGTCAGACCAGACCTGGGAGCAATGGTGATTAAGGGGTAACTCCACTTTCCCCAATACTCAAGTCCTCCTGGACCTGAGACTCACCACTGGCTGCAGTTTGAAGTCATACCCAGGACTAACGAATGGACGCTGTTGAGTGTTGACTCATTTCTGGTTCTGGACAGTCACTACATGGTAGTCATTTAAAATGAGTCCCTGTCTCAAGTCCTCTAGAACCAGCCTCAGTCCAACACAGTTGTGGATGATGTTAAAAGTGGTAAATGTATCCCATAGGGTCACTATTGAGGCAATTCTTCATTGATCAGTCAGTGAAAACGGTGCAAAATATCCTACGCTTTTCAACACCATTTCTACACATTCTGTAAACAAAGCATCTGGTACAAAAATCCCGTGGCACAACACATTTACAGATCATGAGCACATACCTTGTTTGGCTACCTGTCTGACTCGTTTCCAAGGAACTCAAAAATGCAAAAAGTAAAATATAGTTATTCCAACTAATGCAGCCAAAGCAGTTGTGCTACTGGTCAACAACGCAAATTCCCATGTTATGGTTCAGAAGGTTGCCCATGTTCAACTTAATGCAAAGTTTTTCTTTTTTTTTCGCTATGTTTGTTCATCTAGTGATACAACCCCAATTCCAAAAAAGTTGGAACAAAGAACAAATTGTAAATAAGAAGGAGAAGGACGACCCAAGTTGTTATCAGCGCTCAGTTCAGAAGCCTGCATCTCTGATGGTATGGGGTTGCATTAGTGCCTGTGGCATGGGCAGCTTACACATCTGGAAAGACACCATTAATGCTGAAAGGCATATCCAGGTTCTAGAGCAACATATGCTCCCATCCAGATGACGCCTCTTTCAGGCAAGACCTTGCATTTTCCAACATGACAATGCCAAACCACATACTGCATCAATTACAGCATCATGGCTGCGTAGAAGAAGGGTCCGGGTACTGAACTGGCCAGCCTGCAGTCCAGATCTTTCACCCATAGAAAACATTTGGCGCATCATAAAACGGAAGATACGACAAAAAAGACCTAAGACAGTTGAGCAACTAGAATCCTACATTAGACAAGAATGGGTTAACATTCCTATCCCTAAACTTGAGCAACTTGTCTCCTCAGTCCCCAGACATTTACAGACTGTTGTAAAGAGAAAAGGGGATGTCTCACAGTGGGAAACATGGCCTTGTCCCAACTTTTTTGAGATGTGTTGTTGTCATGAAATTTAAAAATCACCTAATTTTTCTCTTTAAATGATACATTTTCTCAGTTTAAACATTTGATATGTCATCTATGTTCTATTCTGAATAAAATATGGAATTTTGAAACTTCCACATCATTGCATTCCGTTTTTATTTACAATTTGTATTTTGTCCCAACTTTTTTGGAATCGGGGTTGTACAAAATCACTGTAAATGTCCACTTAAAGGAATTTCATTGTTCACTTCCTATGAATTAATGTGCGTGTTTCTCTCCTGCCTCCTGGCCTCTATTCACTCACCACTCCTCCATACGTTTCTCCAGCGCTGGTAGCAGGAACTGTTGATGGAAGCAGTAGATAGAGCAGATGTTGGAAAAGATGCCCATCACCACCTCGCAGGGGAAAGAGCCTCGTGCTCGCGCCTCCTCCATCAGCCGCCCGCAGAACACCTGGTCCAGGAGGTGAAGCCTGGACACGTACGCCTTCTCCGTGTGGAGGAGCTCGTTGGCTATGTTAAACACACGCTGCTGCACTGATAGCTGCACACACATACACATCTGTTGGACATCTGGATTGACAGTGTGTTCAACGTGTAGTGAAAGCAAGCTCAGTGTCCTCCAGGAATCTTTTACGTGCAGGATTTTCTAAGGCCCATATTTTCAGGCATAAATATAACGGCATAAAATGACACAGCTGACATGAAGATATGGCAGAAATATTCATGGTATTTATTCCTGTGACCATTTGTGCAGGTTGTGATGTGGTGCAAAGCAGCATAACTGTGATAAAGATGGGTTTAAAATGAGGACGTGATCAAGCCGAGTCCTGCTGTGAGATCCAATCAAATCAGCATCTCTCAACCCCTTCAAATGCAGAGCAGTGACATTTTCATAATGATTAGATCTCACATTGATTTTTTTTTTTTTCTCGGAGCAGAAATAACCAGATGGCTGCTTCTGATTTACATTCCGAGGATCATTTACATTAGTTAAATCCTTTGCACTAAGACGCCGAATTGAATTTCCGTTCCTTGAGTCTGGAATGGTTCATTGTTATCTGGGAGATTGGGTATAACCTAAACAGTGTACATTCACAAAATGTGAATTGAAGCCTTGAAGCAGGAATTTTAAGGCTTTAATTCAAGTCAAGGAAATCATATTTTGGCTTCGTGTCAGAGATATGAGCGTCCCAAGAGGTAGGATTGTTGATGCATTCTTGGAACGAAGTCAGTTTTAAAGGCACTATCAAAAGCATGGAGGCGTGTCGAGCAAAAAACATGCTCGGAAAACACTCGGATTTATCGGTTCACAAATACAGCAACGGGAAAAGGTAAACTAACGAGTGCCAAGTGTGTAGAACATGAAGTTGGCACTGCATAAATGATACACAGTACTGTGCAAAAGTCTTTGGCACATGTAAAGAAATGCTGTCGACCAAAAATGGCTTAAAAAATAATTAAATTAAATGTTTCAATGTTAAAAAAATACTATAAACTGTAAGTAGTAAGCCATAATAAATGAAACAAAGTCAATATTTGGCGTAAGACAAAATTCCCTTTGTTTAAAAAAAAAATAGTTTCAGTTTTATGCGGAAATGAGCTGTAGGTTTTACTGAGCATCTTGCAGAACCAGCCACAGTTCTTCTGGACACTTTGACTGTCACACTCGCTTCTTCATTTGGCACCAAAACCCAGCAGCCTTCATTATGATTTATTTTTTTAATCTGAAAAGTGCTCTCTTATGGAATATGCTGCTCAGATCCAAACCTTTTTTTTTCTGTAACATTTAATTCTGTGCTGGAAAACGAACAAACGTCTGGAACTCTAAAATGTTTTTGCAATGTTTTGACTCGATAAAAATACAGAAGTCATGAAATAGAAATCTGTAACAAAGTTTTTGTGAAGAAAAAATATTTAGGGCGCCAAGACTTTTGCACAGTACTGTGTATGACGCACTAATTCACTAAGAAAATAAGAGACAGGAGATTTTTAAGGGGAAAGTCATTTTGAATAAAATCGATTTTGTCGTAATACACTCAGAGGAAAGGGCTATCCTATGGA
The DNA here is from genome assembly GCF_027579695.1 of Neoarius graeffei. NCBI lineage: Eukaryota > Metazoa > Chordata > Actinopteri > Siluriformes > Ariidae > Neoarius > Neoarius graeffei. The sequence continues at coordinate 84,597,145 of NC_083578.1, forward strand.
ATCAATTTTGTGCCAAAATGTTCATACAATACTTTTGAAATATCAAACAAAAACGACAAATCAAAATACAAAAAAAAGAAAAAAAAGTCAATTTTTTTAGACTGGCAAACAAATTATTCGTGTAATCGTGCAAAATATCAGTCTATTACTCTTCAGAAACCTTTTATTTTTGTTCCGCGTCTTTCTCAGTTTTGTTTGACGTAATTTATTTTGGTTGCGATTCCAGCTTTCTCGTTTGCGCTTCCTGACTTTTTGCTTGCAGTTTTGGCACAAACTTCCCATGTGGGTCGGCTGTCCAGGAATGCATTCCCATTGGCTAACTTGTGTTTGACTGACAGCTACGCTCAGCTAGCCTGGGCCCGCCCATCCTAAGTGTGACACAACACGAGGGCCTGTTGCGAGCTTAGTCTGGCAAGGCAAGCTATCTCCAGCTCTTCCAAGCTCCCGAAAAATCGGGAGCCAATCAACTTTGAGCATCTCCAACGGCCCTGGGTAGAGGCGTGTTCAAGGCAGTGACGTAGTAGAACTGCGACCGGAAGCCATAGATTGTTTACAGAATCTATGCCGGAAGCGCTTCATTCACTAGAAACATTACGAACATGGAGCAGCGGCAAGCCTTTGACACAGCGGTAGATGCTGTATTGAAAGCATTCAACGGGAAGTTCTCATTGAAAACGGAGCAAAGAGCAGCCCTGGAGGTATTTATCTTCTTCCTGTTACTCAAGCAGTTTCCGTCGCGTCACATACGTCAGAGGAAAGAGTGATGTGATTGGTTTAAGCTTCGTCACAGCCTTTTCTGGCTTCGACCAGTAGCAAACTGAGGCATTTCAGGGAGGCGGGTCAACCACGCGCTTTGGGAAACGGTTGGGCTTAATATCTTTGCCAGACCAAATGCTCGCAGAGCTTTGAAGTCGCGTTAGCCAGACTAACGCTCAGCCATTCCCTACTCGGATTCTGGCGGACTGTTTGACGAGTGACCGATCCATTGACGGTAAACAAGGATCGAGTGGACTTCAGTGGCGACTATGATATTGAATTAATTCAACAAAGTGTAAATTCAATATCATAGTCGCCACTGAAGTCCACTCGATCCTTGTTTACCGTCAATGGATCGGTCACTCGGCAAACAGTCCGCCAGAATCCGAGTAGGGAATGGCTGAGCGTAGCTGTCAGTCAAACGCAAGTTAGCCAATGGGAATGCATTCCTGGACAGCCCACCCACGCGTGAAGTTTGTGCCAAAACTGCAAGCAAAAAGTCAGGGAGCGCAAACGAGAAAGCTGGAATCGCAACCAAAATAAATTACGTCAAACAAAACTGAGAAAGACGCGGAACAAAAATAAAAGGTTTCTGAAGAGTAATAGACTGATATTTTGCACGATTACACGAATAATTTGTTTGCCAGTCTAAAAAAAAAATGACTTTTTTTTCTTTTTTTGTATTTTGATTTGTCGTTTTTGTTTGATATTTCAAAAGTATTGTATGAACATTTTGGCACAAAATTGATTCCATACTATCCGCCCTCTTCCACATACATGAACTCACAGATGCTCACGATTGGCTAATGCTGCTGTGACTGACAGGAAAGAAACAGAATGCTCCTCCCACTCAGAAAGCACGGCCAGTTTTCTGCTCTGGACTCCTATCCATGGATGACTGTGGCATCCAATGGAAATGTTTTTGTACTGACTCAATCATATAAAATAGAGATCTATAACAAAGTTTGTATGAAGAAAAAAAACCCCACCAAGGTGCCAAGACTTTTGCACAGTACTGTATAATTAATTCATTTTAAAACGATTTATATTTCACATCCAGGGTTTATGTTCTCGTCTTGTTTGCTGGAACAAATCTCCAGAACGTTTTCTGGAGAGAGCAATCTTTTCCTGTTTTCGACAAAACAAACAACGTGTTCGGTTAACTTCCTGCACTTGGGTTCATTCAGAGTCAAACAACTTTCTCACTCTGGTTGAGAACATCTTGCTTCCATGCTCTCAGAGCAGTTGTTCTGGTGTGTAGTCAAGTGTAATTGCTGTGTTCTGCCTAAAAAAGCACCATGATTGGGAAACACGTAACAGGTTTCCGTTTAAATGGACTAAGTGTTGTATATTTAACAGTTATTCCATGAAATTGAGTCATACATGAGCTGATAGCCGTGTATCAACGTGTAACACGAAAACAAAACCGCCCAAAATACCATCCATCCATCCATCCATCCATCATCTGTAGCCACTTATCCTGTCCTACAGGGTCGCAGGCAAGCTGGAGCCTATCCCAGCTAACTATGGGCGAGAGGCCGGGTACACCCTGGACAAGTCGCCAGGTCATCACAGGGCTAACACATAGACACACAACCATTCACACTCACATTCACACCTACGGTCAATTTAGAGTCACCAATTAGCCTAATTCCCCCCAAATTAGTCTTTGGGGGAAACCGGAGCACCAGGAGGAAACCCACGCAGACAACATGCAAACTACACACAGAAAGGCCCTCGTCAGCCGCAGGGCTCGAACCCAGGACCTTCTTGCTGTGAGGTGATAGTGCTAACCACTACACCACCGTGCCGCCCCCCCCCAAAAAAAAAAAAAAAAAAAAAAAGCAACAAAATATGGAATAAAAGTATTTGATGGTAAGTACGCATCTTTTTTTTACTTTTCAAGAATTATTATTATTATTGCATTTTTCACAAATTGCTCCTGTCATTTCGCCAGTTTGTTTACATTCTAAGCGGAAATTACTTTGTTGGACGTTTTGTATAGTTTTTATTTATCGAATTTGCAAAAAATAAAAATAAAAATGCTCTCTTTCTCAAAATCCAGTGAACATGGATAGAATACAACAGTTATTCCACTCAATCTTGTCGTACATGGCTTATAGACAACTCGGTGCTACGGACCTCGCTGGCTATCAGCTCATGTATGACTTGATTTCGTGGAATAACTGTTAAACGTACATGTTAGAGCACATCATTATAACAAGACGCTTGTGAAACCTGGAGAAGCTTTAAAAAGCTAATGTTGTTTCATTCCTTAGTAAAGACATGAATTTCGGTTTACTTAGCAAAATGTCCTCTATTTAACGGTTTGTTAAATGTATGAATCTAGCAAGTGGATGGAAATTTAATTGGGGCCTGCCTTAATCAGTTGATCCCAATTAGGTTAAATAAATAATTAATAGTTATTCCACGAAATCAAGTCGTACATGAGCTGATAGCCGACGAGGCGCGTAGCTATAACCGAGTCGGCTATAATCCATGTACGACGAGATTGAGTGGAATGACTGTTTTATTCTATCCACATTCACTGGATTTTGAGAAACAGAGCATTTTTTTTTCTTGCAAATTCGACGAATAAAGACTTGACACAAAACATCCGACAAAATCATTTCCGCTTAGAATGTAAACAAACCGGCGAAACGACAGGAGCAATTTGTGAAAAATCTCTCATCTCATCTCATTATCTGTAGCCGCTTTGTCCTGTTCTACAGGGTCGCAGGCAAGCTGGAGCCTATCCCAGCTGACTACGGGCGAAAGGCGGGGTACACCCTGGACAAGTCGCCAGGTCATCACAGGGCTGACACATAGACACAGACAACCATTCACACTCACATTCACACCTACGCTCAATTTAGGGTCACCAGTTAACCTAACCTGCATGTCTTTGGACTGTGGGGGAAACCGGAGCACCCGGAGGAAACCCACACGGACACGGGGAGAACATGCAAACTCCGCACAGAAAGGCCCTCGCCGGCCACGGGGCTCGAACCCGGACCTTCTTGCTGTGAGGCGACAGCGCTAACCACTACACCACCGTGCTGCCAATATATAATACGATTTATGATTTATTCCCATATCAAAAATTCATTCAAATTCCCAGAATTTATTTTAAAGCCTCTTATCTCTACTGACAGTTTTAGAACGAAACCCACCTCTACAGAGTCCTGTCTCTCCGTTTTGGGCTGAGACTGTATGGCCATGGCGTTCTCGCTCTCATCGCCGCTACCTTCTTCCAAATCGCTGTCTCCTTCCGAATCCCTCGTTCCTTCCTCCACGGCAGCAACGGCTCCTTCTCCTGATGCTCCTTCCACACATCCGCATGAGGAAGAGGAGGAGAGGCGAGGAAGAGACATGCACACCTCTCGGTCATCGCCGGCGAAGCACAGCTCCTCGCTGTGAGACGGAGAGCTGATGCTGTCAATGCCGCTGTCCCGATTGGCCAGTTTAGCGTCCGTTTGCTGCGGAGGAAGGGACAAGCGGTCAGGGGGAATTTCTGATTGGCCGAGGTCTCTTATCTCCATTGCGTCCAGGAGTCTGTCAGAGGCGCCGTAGCCGGACTCTGTGGAGAGTCGCTTTTCCACGCAGGAGGCTCCCAGCTCATCTTCGATGTCCTCCTGTACCTCCCCTTCCTCTTTAACTTCCTCCTCTTTAATTTCCTCCTCTTCCTCTGTTTCTTTCTCGACACAAGGAGACTCCATGGGCTCGTTGAGGGAAGTGCAGGGTAAAATAGCGTCCGTAGTGGGCTGTGGTTCAGGTACCCTCGGCATGCACATCACTCCTCCTGTGATATCAGGCACCATGATGATTTGCTCCCTGAAATTACAGTAAAAATATTTAGAGTAATATAAGACTGGAAATGTGTCACATGAACGTGTTCCTGACATTAATGTGATAATTACATTCTGGAAGGATAAACAGCGAAAATGCAAAAATGATGCTGGAAGGATGTGATGCTCTTTCACCTCTCAAATCTCTCGATGAGTGACAGGACACACGTTGGGGAGGAGCTTCCCTCGGCCCGCGGCAGGCCTGTCCGTGATTGGCGAGGGTCTGCTGGGAGTGGGCGAGATGGAGGCGGGGGCAGGGGTTTGTCCGGAGGCCGGGGTCGGCGGCCGCTCTGTTGTTGGAGATGTGGTGGTTTCGGGGGCACTGAGCGAGACGAAATCAATAAAGCAATCGCTATTGGAAGTCTGAACCAGGTCATGTTACTATATCTAACCTAGACATGCAGACAGGGTCAGTATTGCTGGACCAGATTTTATATTTAACACTTATTCCATGAGCTGATAGCCGACAAGGCGCGTAGCACCAAGTTCACTATAAGCCATGTACGACGAGATTGAGTGGAATAACTGTTTTATTCTATCCACGTTCACTGGAATTTGAGAAACGGAGCATTTTTATCTCATCTCATCTCATCTCATTATCTCTTGCCTCTTTATCCTGTTCTACAGGGTCGCAGGCAAGCTGGAGCCTATCCCAGCTGACTACGGGCGAAAGGCGGGGTACACCCTGGACAAGTCGCCAGGTCATCACAGGGCTGAGCATTTTTATTTATTTATTTATTTATTTATTCGATAAATAAAAACTTTATCGAAAACGTCCAACAAAATAATTTCCGCTTAGAATGTAAACAAACTGGCGAAATGACAGGAACAATTTGTGAAAAATGCGCTGATAATAATAATAATTCTTGAAAAAAAACATTCTAACCATCAAATACTTTCATTCCATATTTTGTTGCTTTTTTGGTACTTTTTTTGGGGGGGTGGTTTGTTTTCAAGTAGACATTTTTCCGGCAACACACTCCATCATTTTGTTTTTCTCTACTCATGGTATATGAGCTGATATCCTAGTAGTAGAGTAGCCAATCAGATTGCGCGACTGCTCATATCCAGTGAATATGGATAGAATAATATCTGATATTACTATTACAAGTTTTTAATAATGTTCTACTTATTTCACAGACGTTCCACAACGTTAAACATAACTATAAACAGATAAAAAGTACAATGGATTGCTTGTTATGTCATTGAAATAATTACGGTTGCAAATTGCGACCCCTCAATAAGGGGAATAATGCACTTTGGGACATGCTGTTACCGGAAGATTATACGCTTCAGGGTGGGAACTTGAACTCATCACACCATCTGGACACTGATTATTTTCCTGTAACAGCACACCCCTCTCAAGTGATTTATTATTTAAATAAAATCCAGCAAACATTGTAAACATTTAAAAAAAATGTTTTAACAAACATGACTGAGAGACCCACCTTGTGGTTTAGGACCGGGTAATGGCGGCCGTGTTTTAGGGGGTAAAGGTGGGGAGATTTGAGGCTCGTTCTCGCTTGTGCCATTGCAATGCTGCAGTCCCAGGGGCCCGGGGTCTGAACAGAGCCGCTGAGGGGCCTCATGGGCTCCTGGACACGGGCCTGGCTCCAGAGATAGACTCTTAGTCAGGAGCCGAGGACTAGATGTGGATGGGCCTGAGAGAGAGAGAATTACAGAGATAGAGAGAGAGAATTACAGAGAGAAATACAGAAAGAGAGAGAGACAATTACAGACAGAGAGAGAATTACAGCGAAAGAGAGAATTACAGAAAGAGAGAGAGACAATTACAGAGAGAGAGAATTACAGAAAGAGAGAGACAATTACAGAGAAAGAGAGAGAGAGAATTACAGAGAGAGAGGGAGAATTACAGAGAGAGAGAATTACAGAAAGAGAGGCAATTACAGAGAGAGAGAGGGAGAATTACAGAGAGAGAGAATTACAGAAAGAGAGAGAGACAATTACAGAGAGAGAGAATTACAGAAAGAGAGAGACAATTACAGAGAAAGAGAGAGAGAGAATTACAGAGAGAGAGGGAGAATTACAGAGAGAGAGAATTACAGAAAGAGAGGCAATTACAGAGAGAGAGAGGGAGAATTACAGAGAGAGAGAGAATTACAGAAAGAGAGAGAGACAATTACAGAGAGAGAGAATTACAGAAAGAGAGAATTACAGAAAGAGAGAATTACAGAGAGAGAGAGAGAATTACAGAGAGAGAGACAGAGAGAGAGAGAGAGAGAGAGAGAGAGAATTACAGAAAGAGAGAGAATTACAGAAAGAGGCAATTACAGAGAGAGAGAGAGAGAGAGAGAGAGAGAGAGAGAATTACAGAGAGAGTGAATTACAGAAAGAGAGAGAATTACAGAAAGAGGCAATTACAGAGAGAGAGAGAGAGAGAGAGAGAGAGAGAGAGAGAGAGAGAAAGAATTACAGAGAGAGAGACAATTACAGAGAGAGAGAGAATTACAGAAAGAGAGAGACAATTACAGAGAAAGAGAGAGAATTACAGAGAGAGAGAGAAAGAGAGAATTATATATAGAGAGAAAGAATTACAGAGAGAGAAAATTACAGAGAGAGACAATTACAGAGAAAGAGAGAGAGACAATTACAGAGAGAGAGAGAGAATTACAGAAAGAGACAATTGCAGAGAGAGAGAATTACAGAGAGAGAGAATTATAGAAAGAGAGAGAGACAATTGCAGAGAGAGAGAGAGAATTACAGAGAGAGAGACAATTACAGAGAGAGAGACAATTACAGAGAGAGAGAGAGCGAGAGAGAGAGAGAGAGAGAGAGAGAGAATTACAGAAAGAGAGAGACAATTACAGAGAAAGAGAGAGAATTACAGAGAGAGAGAATTACAGAGAGGGAGAATTCAGAGAGAGAGAGGCAATTACAGAGAGAGAGAATTATAGAAAGAGAGAGAGACAATTGCAGAGAGAGAGAGAGAGAATTACAGAGAGAGGGAGAATTACAGAGAGAGAGAGACAATTACAGAGAGAGAGAGAGAGAGAGAGAATTACAGAAAGAGAGAGAGACAATTACAGAGAGAGAGAGAGAGAGAGAATTACAGAAAGAGAGAGACAATTACAGAGAAAGAGAGAGAATTACAGAGAGAGAGAATTACAGAGAGAGCGAATTACAGAGAGAGCGAATTACAGAGAGGGAGAATTCAGAGAGAGAGAGGCAATTACAGAGAGAGAGAGGCAATTACAGAGAGAGAGACAATTACAGAGAGAGAGAGAATTACAGAAAGAGAGACAATTACAGAGAGTGAGAGAGAATTACAGAGAGAGAGAAAGAGAGAATTACAGAGAGAGAAAATTACAGAGAGAGAGACAATTACAGAGAAAGAGAGAGAATTACAGAGAGAGAGAATTACAGAGACAATTGCAGAGAAAGAGAGAAAGAATTACAGAGAGAGAGAATTACAGAGACAATTGCAGAGAAAGAGAGAAAGAATTACAGAGAGAGAATTACAGAGAGAGAGAGAGACAATTGCAGAGAGAGAGAGAGAGAGAGAATTACAGAAAGAGAGACAATTACAGAGAGAGAGAGAGAGAGAGAGAGAGAGATCAGTCTTTTGCATACAATGTTGAAATATCATTCATTTCTCAATACTTCATGTAAAACTGAAACTGTTTGTCAACACATTTTGTTCTTCAGCAGTAAACACTGCTACAAAATCAGGGTTCCTCATGAGTTCTTTAGATGATCCACTGTAACCCTGTCAGAAACAGAATCTCTCCGCTGTAGGGTTCTGTATGGGTTCCCCAAAAAAGACAAACCAAATAACCTTTTATTGAACTAGTAAATAGTAAAATTAGTCAGCAACAGAAACAAAACACAGAGGAAACAGTACCCAGTCTGACTACTAGTTCAAAATGAGCAACTTCTGAATTTTTTCACTCACCAAATAGATCACAGGCCTTCTGTGATCAGACAGACGTTCCGCTGTGAACGGAAAGTAAACACTACCTGAACTTTTATGTGTCTTTTCTCCTTCAGTGAATCTCTTTTACATCTGACAATTTCTAATTTGCATTTAAACCATTACTTTAGCTGAGAAAGCAGAAAAGCGAGTCCAAAAGTAAATGCTACGGCTAAACCACACATGTTGGAACCTCGGTTTTAAGATGCTTTACCTAGGTGATTATAGAAAATCGCATGCGCTGATTGGTCGAAAAATTCACACTATTTCTCGATAATCACCTCGAGTGACTCGGCAAAATGGCGGCCAATCGCTCAGTCACCGTAAGTGAGGAAGAATTACAAGTAATGAAAGAAAACGCTGTTCCTAAAAGCACTAAATGTTTGGTCTAAAACTATTCAAAGGTAAGATGGAATTAACTGTGATTTATTTTAACGATTTCAAAACAAAGTATTTTAGGCCACACCAATACGATTAGTTGGTTCTCAGAATCGCCGCTTGAAGAAAATGAAAAATGAAAAAAAAAATCGAAATCGACTAAAGGTTGAGGTCACGTGACGTTGAAAACCAATCAAATCGCCCCTTTCACTTTAGATAAAGACTTGTGGAAGAAACATGCCTGTGGAGGGGAATCCTGCAAAGCCTGTTTGTGATTGTTAGGATATTCAGTGAACAGAAGCGTAAAATCTTTCACAGGTGTGTCGAAACTCCAGAGGGGGAAAACTTTGCAAGTTGTACTCAAGATGCCGTGAGCTTGTTACCCTGCGATGTGCCAACTTAGACTACAACTCTGTGGAGGTGGGTTTGATTTATATATTTCATTGATTGATGTGAGGGGCAAACAAAAAAAATCATTCGAAGTATTTAGCCATCAGAAGTAGCCTACTCCTGGTCAAATCTTTTTTTCTGTGCATTGTAGATGTTCAATTGACTGTAATTCAATCGTTTATTTAGCCTATCTGTTTACTGGTTTGCCTGATAAAAGACGTGCAGCCAGAGCTCGCCCTGAATGCATATGGGTGGAAATAAGATAAGCTATTAAAAGAGCCATATGAAATGTGTAACAATAATGCATTGTCTTTGTTTTGTTTCTCTATTATGAAAGCCCTCTATTTCCACCGCTAATTTTACCATCAGAGCATTTTTTAATTTTTATTTTTATTTCGCGCGCTCGCTTCATATTTTTCCTGAAAAAATCCGAGAACCAACTAATTAAATTGGTGTGGCCTTATCTGAGTTGACGTCGATAAGTGACACAAGTCTGCGCTGTGCTGTTATTACATTTGCATGCTGCTTTTGAAGATTGAAATAAATGATTTGTAATATAATTTATTTTTTTTAAATAATCACCTGTGTTTTTATAATAAAACAATTATCTGCGGGCGGCACGGTGGTGTAGTGGTTAGCGCTGTCGCCTCACAGCAAGAAGGTCCGGGTTCGAGCCCCGTGGCCGGCGAGGGCCTTTCTGTGCGGAGTTTGCATGTTCTCCCCGTGTCCGCGTGGGTTTCCTCCGGGTGCTCCGGTTTCCCCCACAGTCCAAAGACATGCAGGTTAGGTTAACTGGTGACTCTAAATTGAGCGTAGGTGTGAATGTGAGTGTGAATGGTTGTCTGTGTCTATGTGTCAGCCCTGTGATGACCTGGCGACTTGTCCAGGGTGTACCCCGCCTTTCGCCCGTAGTCAGCTGGGATAGGCTCCAGCTTGCCTGCGACCCTGTAGAAGGATAAAGCGGCTACAGATAATGAGATGAGATGAGATGAGACAATTATCTGCCTCAGGCTCAGTGACTATCGGTGAATAATAACCTTGACTTTGTCTCGCTTATTATTCACAGATATTCACTTCACCTTCAGTGAATAATTGTTAAATATTTAAATTTTTTTCTGGGTGTATATTTAACAGTTATTCCACGAAATCGAGTCGTACATGAGCTGATAGCCAGCGAGGCGCGTAGCACCGAGTTGTCTATAAACCATGTATGACAAGATTGAGTGGAATAACTGTTTTATTCTATCCACATTCACTGGATTTTGAGAAACGGAGCATTTTTTGGTTTCATTTTTTGCAAATTCAATGAATAAAAACTTTATACAAAAATGTCCGACAAAATAATTTCCGTTTAGAATGTAAACAAGCCGGCGAAATGACAGGAGCAATTTGCGAAAAATGCGATAATAATAATAATCCTTGAAAAATAAAAAATAAAAGATACGTTCTTACAAACACATTTTCATTCCATATTTTGTTGCTTTTTGGGGTTTTGTTTTCAAGTAGAGTTTTTATTTCGTCCTCGGTTGGTTCAGCAACACGCTCCGCCATTTTCTTCTTCTTTTGGGTTTTTCTGGTGGTTGGCAAACCAACTTAAAGGTGCATTACTGCCACCGACTGGGCTGGAGTGTGGAGCAGGAAATACTGAAACAGGGAACTGTATTCTTTTAGCTATTTCTGTTTCTTTTAAATACTTGATAAAGTGATATATCTGACTTGATGCGCGCCGCCATTTTGTTTTTCTCTACTCACGGTGTATGAGCTGATAACTTGGTAGTAGAGTAGCCAATCAGAGCACGCGATTGCTCATATCCAGTGAATGTAGATAGAATAGAATGATTTTTATTATGACGTAATGAAATGGACCTTCTCAGACTCGATCACATGATCTGAAATGGGGAAACACAAATCCAAAATGGCGGCCGCTAACAGCTCTACTAGTGCGCCCGGTGATACAATTTGGACTCGATAAAATGACAAAAGTGTCCACGATTACTGTCGCAAATCATCTTTCAAAGTGTGTTAACAAGAAGTTGGTTCAGCAACACGCTCTGCCATTTTGTTTTTCTCTACTCACGGTATATGAGCTGATATCCTAGTGGTAGAGTAGCCAATCAGAGCGCACGCTTGCTCATATCCAGTGAATGTGGATAAAATTAAATGCATTATAGCATCTGATGGAAGAATTAGTTTGCTTTTGATCAGTCCTGTAATATCTAAACCTCCGTTTATTACTACGTTCAGACCCTTCACACAGTTCTCTTAAAGCTCTTTCTCTCTCTCGCTCTCTCTGCTGTTGTCATAAACATTACACTTCTTTCAGACTTCAGTGTAAACAGAGCAGCTCAGATTATAAGAAACGTCTCTTCTGCTCACTGGCTGCTACTTGGGGTGATACACAGAAAAGCAGCAGATGAAAGAAATCCCATGATTTAAATGCGAAGCCAAATAAACTCGCTTTGATAAATGCATTTGCTATGCACTTTGGATTACAGTCTTACAGAAATATTTCCTGACAGCTGAGACGTTTTCACGTTCTCTAAGATATGTGGTGGAATAACTTTTGGGATGCAATGATGCAAAATCCCGACAGCGTTATCACACAGCGAGAGTGTTTGGGTTGGATTAAACACGACCAATAGCTTTTGATCCAGTTTAAACTCATGCTCTGGATCTGACATCTAAAACAGGCTCCTATTACTCTGAGAAACGCGAAACTAATAAACTTGAAAAACATCCATTACACAAATTACAATTTCATGACAGAACACACAAAAAGGATGAAGTCATAACTTGTACATTTCCTCATTCAATCACAAGACGAGACATGCTTGGGCCCCTTAATCACTGTTTGCAACTTTTTTTTTTTTTTACCATCAATGATTTCCATCAAGGGCAGCACGGTGGTGTAGTGGTTAGCGCTGTCACCTCACAGCAAGAAGGTCCGGGTTCGAGCCCCGTGGCCGGCGAGGGCCTTTCTGTGCGGAGTTTGCATGTTCTCCCCGTGTCCGCGTGGGTTTCCTCCGGGTGCTCCGGTTTCCCCCACAGTCCAAAGACATGCAGGTTAGGTTAACTGGTGACTCTAAATTGAGCGTAGGTGTGAATGTGAGTGTGAATGGTTGTCTGTGTCTATGTGTCAGCCCTGTGATGACCTGGCGACTTGTCCAGGGTGTACCCCGCCTTTCGCCCGTAGTCAGCTGGGATAGGCTCCAGCTTGCCTGCGACCCTTACCCCTTTTCACCAAATCAGTTCCAGGGCTGGTTCACAACTCGTTCAACTTGCGAGCCAGCTGAGAACCAGTTTGCTTTTCCATAGCTCGCGGTGCCACGTCATTACGACGCTGTATACGTCAGTTACGTCGCTGTATACATCATTACGTCGCTGTATACGTCAGTTACGTCGCTACGTTTGCATAAACCTTTGCGCGAATATCGAAGCAAAACCAACGCGGAAGAAGCAGCAGCAGCAACAACAACAACAATAATAATAATGGATGACTCCGCGTTTGTACAGCTGCTGCTTCTCGTCGCTTAAAAATGGCAATCTTTCGCGGTCTTGTTATTGTTGTTGGTCTTAACAACTCCGCCCCCCTGCTGACGTAAGCGGTTCTTTCCTCTGGCCCAGCAGAGAGTTGGTGCTAGCCTGGAACCGTTTTTTCTGGCCCCAGAGCCAGTTCTTTGTCAGTGGAAACAGAAAACCCGGTTCCAAACTAAGCACTGGCCCCGAACCAGCCCTGGAACTGCTTTGGTGGAAAAGGGGCACCTGTAGAACAGGATAAAGCGGCTAGAGATAATGATTTCCATCAAATCACTCAGCTTGTACGACATTCATTTGATATGTTTTTCAAGCAACACAGTTTTGCACACAAATGTAGGAAAGAAAAAAAATCCAACATTCAAAACGTAAAAATCAAGAGACAGCATTATTATTAATCTAAGAGTTTATTTATTTACAGTACACCTATTTCAAATTCAGCAGCCAGGCCCATTTCCATGAAATTTAGGTCTATAACAGGGGCTTAAGCTGAAAACCTGAACGGTCGGAATGCCAAACGCTGCTTGCGTGCATGCGTGTGTCTGGAGTGGATTATGTAGGTCAGTGTGTTAGGCCTACAGCGTAGCCATACTGTGTTATGATTTGCCTGTTTAGTGGCTCAATCAATCCCAACACTTCATAGCTCCCGTCGCATAATGATTTCAAGAACAAGGAAATGCTGGAGTGAGCTGTACCAGCTTAAAATAATCCCCTGGAAAAACAAACAAACAAAAAAAACGTACAAATGCCTTCTGAAAAAAAAAAAAAATCTGGCATGGAATTTTTTAAAAAGTGCCACAGACAGGTCGGATGGTGTGCAGACTACTCGTGTGATGTTGCATTTTTTTTTTTTTAAAGGAGAAAAAAATCTGGCATGTGTACCATTACCCAGGGGTAATTGGTTCCATATGACGACACTCGTACCCACTTCTGCAGGCAGGAGGCTGAAATGACTTCCACATGCTCCGTTAAAATGCCTTAAAGGGGAAGAGAAGAGAAAAAAACAGGAGAGGAGGGGAAAAACAAAGCTCTCCCAGCCGCAGGATATCTCAACCGCTCAGTGTCTTCTGGGTTCGCTTTATTTTATTCCTTTTTGTACTTCTCAAACCTTCTCTGAAATACTCCAGCGCTCGGCGGCGTGAGAATGTTTAGATTGAATGCGAACAACAATTTTTGGTCGACGAGCCCATTTTAGGTGAAATATGAGAAATATTTGTGCTCTGAATGCTGGCTTTTGCAGGGCATATATTTATATATACAAACACGTGCTCCACATTCATCAAGTGTTTTCACAGCTGATGCAGCATCGCTTTTGAAATGCAATATGGAAGGTCACGCACGACTACAAAACAAGGCATCGTCGTAATCCTATACACCTTCAAATATACAAACACAAAGCAAGCATTATAAATCAAAGTTATAAAATACAGTATAAACCTTTAGAGAAAATTTATGTGACGCATCAGACATATTGTTCCATAGTCATCAAAAAGCAGACAGAGGAAAGATATTTTCCATTTGTTCTTCTTTTTTTCCCCCTCCTTTGCAGTCTCTAGACCAGTCTACATCATTCAAACATCTAAACAGATGGATAAATTCTCTCTCTTTCATTCCATGGTCTCTGTCTGCTCTTTCTCAGAAAACACAAATTACAGTCTTCTAATCTGCCTTCTATAAAGCTGTGTGTTTTACTAGCTATCTTTCTGCCAATGTTACCACAAATAAATGCCACGTTAAAAGTGTCAGGTGATGAATCACAAATTCATAAATCTATAACTTGAACCGAATACCTCTGAGTGCAATCATGATATAATGTTTGAATAAGAATTTACGCACAACTTTCATGCTTTCATTTATGAATCACTGGTTACACTGGCGCCAGAGTAAACAATCACGACTCAAGAATTAGGAATTGAAACCAGATAGAGAGTGTGACTGAAGTCACAGTGATTTGCACGAGCTGTTACAAACCGGGACGTCTGGTCACCGTACCCTTCAGATCCGGAATGGTAAGAGATAGAGAATGACGCTTAGTGAGGAAAAGTTGAGCCCTGCTGCTGTTAAAAATAAAAAGTAAAAAAAAAAAAAAACAGATTGAAAAAATCATGAAAATTGACAGAGTTATGTGATTGAAAAAATCCCGCTTTTCATGGATCATTCCGGTTCGATGATCCAGATCAGCACCAAAACCCACAGCAACTTAATTCAGCCCAGAGGTATTCTTCATGTGAAATCTGGTGATGATTGGTTAAAAACTGAGGGAGAAATAGCGTCCTATAAAAGGTTAGGAAAATAATAATAATAAGAGGAAGAAGAACTAGGTAGAGACTGTGACTAAAGTCGCAGTGATTTGCGCTAGTTGTTACAAACCGGGACATCTGGTCACCGTACCCTATAGATCTGGAATGGTAAGAGATAGAGAATGATGCTTAGTGAGGAAAAGTTGTGCCCTGCTACTATAAATCTAGGGCGTAATTTTGGGTAGGGATGCTAGGGATGTGTCCCTACCAATATTCAGCCGCTACTGTGTAATCACGATCAATAAAACCGATGTCCTAACCTGAGCAATGATTATATGGCGCACAAAGGGTTAAATGTATGACACTGCTAATAATCCCCCCTCTAACGTAGATATACATTCTCTGATTAGCTATCTGTTTCTCGCTAACTTACATGGTTGGCTATCCCAGCTGTCACTCCATCTGCTGTAAAAGCAGCACACTTCCCACAGCAGCCGTGACTACCCGCCCATCAACCCCCCGTATCTCACACGTACACACCTGACCTACCCCACGCACCCCCCACTCTCCGTCAGCCTACAAATTGAGCTGGACTTCGATGTCCATGCATGCTTGCCCTACGACTCGCATGCTGACTTGAGTATCATGGATGACAGCCCCCCTCCCAAGAAACGAGACATTTGTTCATTCTTCTTCAAAGTCAAGAATGTAAGTGCAGGGTTTCTGTCGAGCTTTAAAAACTCAACAAAATCCTTTTGATGTATGGAAACCCTTCATAAAAGTATTGCTGAGGCAATAAGATCTGCATGACATGAAATTATGATTGCTAATGGAAAAAAAAAAACACCTTTCGGAAGCTCTGCCTTGGATCACTTTTGTGTCCCCACCAATGTCAAAATCAAAGTTACTCCCTTGCTATAAATTTAAAAAAAGTGAATTTTTTTTTTTTAAATCACGAAAATTGACAGAGTTATAAGTGATTGAAAAAAAAATCCTGTTTTTCATGGCTCATTCCAGATCAGTGATCCAGATCAGCACCAAAAGTCATAGTAACTTAATTCAGCCCAGAGGTATTCTTCATGTGAAATTTGGTGATGATTGTTTGAAAACTGAGGGAGAAATAGCATCCTAAAAAACATTAGGAGAATAATAACAAGAGTCATCAGGAGATGACATATCCCCCCAGCCCCCACATGAAACCCCACTCCAAATTCTCCTAAGTTGAACTGGTTGCCATGGAAATACAGAAAAAATAAAAATCACAGAAATCCCAACATGTCAAAAGGCACAACTCTTCTCGTCACTTAACATAACTGAGTTTTCGTGAAAAAAAAAAATCCTCATAGTTTTTGAGTTATGCTCTGGAAACTAAAATGTTTACAGACGGACGGATGGACAAATGGACGGACAGACGGACAGAGCGATAGCTTTATATATCATTCTATGCTGGGGGGTTAATAATAAGAACTAGATAGACACTGTGACTAAAGTCACAAAGATTTGCGCTAGCTCTTATAAACTGGGACGTCTGGACACCGTACCCTATAGAGAATAGATCGAGATAGAGAATGATGCTTCGTGAGGAAAAAAGCCCATTTTTCATGGATCATTCCAGTTCACTGATCCGGATCAGCACCAAAAGTCATAGCAACTTAATTCAGCCCAGAGGTATTCTTCATGTGAAATTTGGTGATGATTGGTTGAAAACTGAGGGAGAAATAGCCGAGTCAAGTCAAGTTTATTTGTATAGCGCTTTTAACAATAAACATTGTTGCAAAGCAGCTGTACAGAATTTGAAATAGCTTCCTAAAAACATTAGGAGAAGAAGAAGAAGAAGAGGAAGAAGAAGAAGAAGAGGAAGAACTAGATAGACACTGTGACTAAAGTCACAGTGATTTGTGCCAGCTCTTATAAACCGGGACGTCTGGTCACCGTACCCTATAAATCTGGAACGGTAAGAGATAGAGAACGACACTTAATGAGGAAAAAAGCCCATTTTTCATGGATCATTTCAGTTCAGTGATCCAGATCAGCACCAAAAGTCATAGCAACTTAATTCAGCCCAGAGGTATTCTTCATGTGAAATGTTGTGATGATTGGTTGAAAACTGAGGGGAAAAAAGCGTCCTAAAAACGTTAGGAGAACAATAATAATAATAATAATAAGAGAAGAATGTAGAAAGATCCTGAGTGAGAGTAACAATTTGCGCCAGCGCTGCTAGTGCAAATTAATAAACCTCTCGAGGGGTGTGGCCAAGTAAGAGATGAGGTGGAAACAAAACAAAAATAACAAAGATGTTCACACTAACAAGCAAATAGTCATCGCTTGTAATTTGCCTCTGCTGGATATGTGACAAATGCTGCAATGGGGACTCACTGTTGTAAACAGGGAACTGTAGAAAAGTCAGACTTTACATATCATAAGATTGGTCCAAGAAATCATTCAAGCCAACTGTTTGGATTTGTCGCTTTACCACGTCGTACCTTATTTGCATACAACATAGGGTAACTGTCAACATGCAAAAGGTAAAGTGTAAAGATCTAAAGTAAGCACTGAACATGTTTTGATAGCGATCAGGAAAGTTTGAAAAAAGTAGGCAGTAATCGTCATTTAAACTCGTTTTTGTGCAATATTTTGTTTGGAAAACAGTTTTCAAAATGGCGCCACTGACACCTGGCTGACACTTCACGTTTCGAAGTCTCGCACAGGTCTCGTGAAGATCGCGCGGATAAGCGACGCCTGCCGTGGACCAAACGAACTAAATTCAACACGGCTAAAAACCGAACAGGCCGATAAGTATTATATTTAATTGCAATTAGTTGCCAATATGAGTCACGATATAAGGTTACTAAAACAGATAACGTAATTGAATAACACGCTAATTAAGAAATAAAGCAAGTTTAAAAATGACTTCAGTTCTCCTTTAATTGTGCACCAAAACCCAGTAGCATAGGCGTAGAATTGGGGATGGATGGCATGGACATGTCCCTACCAATATCAAACGACGGCTGATATGTCCCTACCAATATTTCTGATTGAAGAAAAAAATCACTCTCCGTGCGCGGTACACAAATGGTTACTGTCGGTTTCCACTGGGCAAAACACCACGCAAAATTTGCTCATGAATATTCGCTCTGGGGCATGGTCACGAAAACAGCAAGCAAGTTTGGCTACCATGTCAATTAGCAAGTGCGGTTGCAGTGCAGTGACCGGCTGCTAGCTAGCAAGCTAGCAAACTGTCCTTGAGGAATGTAACATTAGATTAGCTTGTAAAATGAATCAGTTAAGGCCCGGTCCCACTGCACTTACGGATGCAAAGAGGATGTAAAACATAAAAAAATCTTTGCCATCCGTTGGAAAACGCTATGCATCCGTTGTGTACTCATTGCATACGTGCTTCATACGCTCTATCCATCGAGCATCCGTCCACTGTGATTTCATCCGCGCAAAAAGTTTTGAGCTGCACAAAACTTTTAGAACGGATGAACTTTCCGCCGTGTACGATGTAAATCCGCGACATATACGAGCAACAAACGTTCTATGTCCGTTATCATCCGTTAAACGTCTGCTGTATCCTCTCTGCATCCTCTGGGCATCCTCGCAACTCACATCCGCTGCAGCTGAAAACGGAAAGAGGGAGGAAAGATAAGGTACATGAAACGTCTATTCATCGTTAGTAGCACGGAAATAGAAAGGATGTAAGCGTATGCATCTCGTATATAAAGTATTCAAAACGGACAAAGCGTTTATATCTGGGATGTATCTCGTATATTTAGGATGTCTGGAGTATGTCTAAAGTATGTATGAGGACACCTAGCGGATAATCGGTCTGCATCCGATATACATCCGCGCAACATCCCCTTTGTTTCCGTTAGGCGTACGTGATGCATCCCCTTCATCCGCTATGCATCCGCTCTTTCTGCTATGCGTCCGCTTCTCAGTTATCACCGGTAACCCCTTCGGAGCTGTCATCCACTTCCATCCGCTTTCATCCGCTAGGCTTCCTATGAACATGCGTTTAACATCCCCGCTATATACTACCCACGTCCGTTCTTTTCCGTTCTGTTTTCACAAATTTTCGCCAATTTTGTCCATTTCTGGAGCGGATGAAAACGGATAGAGCCACCCCCGAAATTTTGCTCGTCCGCTGTGTCCTTTTTGCATACGTTTTGTGTCCATCAGCCAGTGGGACCGGGCCTTTAACAACAGTTCATATTCACTGTGTAAAAACGACAACATATGAGTATGACTGTTTTCTAAGTTTGTGTGGCATGTAAATAACAATCCGATTTGATACTTATTCACTTGTAAAACACATTTGCAAATTGTTAGAATGAGTTAATCATCACATGCAAGATTCGCAATTAATCAAATGAATTGCATATTATTATTATTATTATTATTATTATTATTCATGAATTACTACAGTTCTGAACTTTACATTTTAAAAGTCTGGACTTTGGAGAGATGATGGACATTCTTTTGGTGGAACACAATGGGGCAAAATATTGTGACCCTCTAATGTTGACGCCACTGGGGGTTGGAATTGGGTTTATGTCCTCACCAATGATCATACCAAACCTACGCCCTTGCCCAGTAGCCTTCATTACGTTTTCTTTTTTAATCTGAAAAGTGCTCTCTTATGTAATATGCTGCTCATACAGGCATTTTTTTTTTCTGTGACATTTAATTTTGTGCTGGAAAACAAAACAAACATTTGGAACTGTAAAATGTTTTTATACTGACTCGATAATGTAGAAGTCATAAAATAGACATCTATAACAAAGTCTGTATGGGAAAATAAAAACAGGATGCCGAAGACTTTTGCACAGTCCTGTATTTCAGAAACAGTCAGTACATTTATAAATTCCTCTCAGTGAGTAGCCTCATGCTAACACAATGCTAACATGCACAACGACCTGCTAGTTATAGAGTGAAATTTCTTTCTGACTGACTGATAATTTCATGCTCCACTTCCCATGCAGGTCTTTCAGTCTAAAAGAAGATTGAGTAAAAGGGATACAGAAATACAGTACACTCCGACTGAACTGTCAGAGATCTGGTGCAAAACGCTAACATTCATGTCTACAGTAGTTAGCATTCAAACAGTAGGACTTCCTTACTGAGCAGCAACCAGGTCAACAAACCCATTGTATTAAATAAACGAGCAGTGTGTGAGAATTTTTTTTAATGTGAAAAATGAAAAGAAAGGGGAAAAAACAAGAATTGTGTCAGGAGAAATAAATGATATTACTTCTGTAATTAAGGGCGGCACAGTGGTGTAGTGGTTAGCGCTGTCGCCTCACAGAAAGAAGGTCCGGGTTCGAGCCCCGTGGCCGGCGAGGGCCTTTCTATGTGGAGTTTGTATGTTCTCCCCGTGTCCGCATGGGTTTCCTCCGGGTGCTCCGGTTTCCCCCACAGTCCAAAGACATGCAGGTTAGGTTAACTGGTGACTCTAAATTGAGCGTAGGTGTGAATGTGAGTGTGAATGGTTGTCTGTGTCTATGTGTCAGCCCTGTGATGACCTGGCGACTTGTCCAGGGTGTACCCTGCCTTTCGCCCGTAGTCAGCTGGGATAGGCTCCAGCTTGCCTACGACCCTGTAGAACAGGATAAAGCGGCTAGAGATAATGAAATGAGATGAGATGATTGCTGTAATTAGCTACTGAACTCTCAGTCAGTCTAGCTAGCTAGCTGATGCTAGGTGGCTAGTTGACTAACAGTGAGGGTTTTTAAACTCTAGCTAGGCTGTATATTATCTCCAACAAATAGTTTTATCTGTAAGTTAACCTTGTTTCAGGCTGGAACAAGAATTTATCATTCAGCATTAATTACTGAATCTTGTATGTTTACAATAACAATAAAGGTATCTGTAGTCAGCTAGCTGTGAGCTAGCTGCTGTGTGTTGAGGTTTTTATTGACTCTCGTTTGTGAATAAGCAACACGTCCACATGTAGGTAGTTCGAAAATACTTTTAGTTTCCTGTCAGAATAAATTACAACTAGAAATCATCGATCTAACACCACAGTTTGTGACGTATTACAGGTACAGCCTGATAGAGTGCAAAACTATTAGCACAGTCTCAATGGAGATGGAAAAAGCGCATTTATAACAACTGGACTAACTAAGATTCAATAACATTGTGAAACAGTTAATAGCGCTATTTATTTTTTTCGCGGTCCGGTTTCCATCAAATCCTGCGCTCTGATCGGCTGGTGAGCGGGTCCGTATCGTACGATACGGACCCCAGTTGCACACCCCGGTTACGGACCTCTGGCGACTCACTCATTCACAACAACAAACTTAGTCGAATTTTTTGTCAAAATTAATTTTTTTTATAAGATTTATTTATAAGATTATCAAAAATCTTATAAATTTTTGCCAGCATTTCTCAGGAGAATAGCATTAATTTTACAGCATGGATAGCGATAACGACAGCGTTCACAGCGAAAGCGAGTTTTACTACCCTGAGGAAGACAAAATAAAAGAAAACATTTCAGGAGAAAGCTAAAAACCTGTAACGGTTGCTAACGCCGAGCAAAAACATGGCTGAATCCTGAATGACTCAATTTTGTATAAATACGGGACTACATAGGCGGCAAAATGTAGTTTTTTTCCTGCCATGGAAGTGCACTTGTATACCGAGGAGGAAGCAATTTGCATGACAGCTGTGAATGAGGATTCAAAATGGCGGCTCGGCTCGGTTTTGCCTTTCAGGCGCTCTCGTTTTCTGTTAGAATTTGGTAAAGAAAAAAATAAATATATTATTTACCAGCTTAAGGTCGGTCCGTATGGTGAAATACCGTGACCTCGGCCTCAAATACTGACCTCGGCCCAGAGGGCCTCGCTCAGTACTTTCAAGACCTCGGTCACGGTATTTCACGATACGGACCTCCCAGCTGGTAAATAACATATATATATATATTAAATGGACACAAGTGTTTTACTGGGAAATACGCCAGTCGTATTTTTCATATGAGCTACATCCGGGAAATAGAGAAAAGCAACCATGACATATTTCCCTATATGTCACTCGTGAAGGAATCGATGAATTGTTTTGATAAATTTGGCGACTTTTTGTGTTTTGTGTGTGAATGCGTCTATATAATAAAAAGAAACTCACACGTCAGCTTGAAGATATGAAGCTCAATATCTCGTGTTGAAAAACTAGCATTTTTCATACAAAATACATCACAGATCTGAATGACAAATAATATTGGCTGGCGTCGGGGCGGCACGGTGGTGTAGTGGTTAGCGCTGTCGCCTCACAGCAAGAAGGTTTTGGGTTCGAGCCCAGCCGCCGATGAGGGCCTTTCTGTGTGGAGTTTGCATGTTTTCCCTGTGTCTGTGTGGTTTTCCTCCAGGTGCTCCGGTTTCCCCTAAAGTCCAGACATGCAGGTCAGGCTAATCGGAGGCTCTAAGTTGACCACAGGTGTGAATGTGAATGGTTGTTTGTGTCTCTGTGTCAGCCCTGCGATGACCTGGCGACTTGTCCAGGGTGTACCCTGCCTCTTGCCCATAGTCAGCTGGGATAGGCTCTAGCTTGCCTGCGACCCTGCACAGGATAAGCGGTTATGGATAATGGATGGATGGCGTTGAGTGGTATATCAGATATATTCCATTCAGCTAGCATGATATGAGTCACAGAGATCACAATTTTTCTCATTCTGATGTTTGAACATTGTGAACATTAACCGAAGCTCTTGATTTGTATCTGCATGATTTGCTGCACTGTGCTGCTGTCAAGTGATTAGCTGATTAGAAAACTGCATAAAACAGCAGATGGGTGTATGGGTGTTCCTAATAAAGTAGCCAGTGAGCGTATATCTGTATATGGAAATGTCCACACCTGTTTTTACTACTTGCTTGACAAAATCAGTGGATTTGATGAACAGCAAATATATTTGTAATCTACTGTGAGTGAATGCAGAGGCTCAGCATGATGGTAAAAATCTGAGAGCTGCACGAATGAGCTCTAGGTCAAACCATCAGAAGCTGTGCGTGAATCAAGAGAGCAAAAATCACAAACAAACACCCACCCACCCATACACCCACACACACTCCTTTTCATGCATGGGCAAACAGGACAAACACGGAAGCTGCAGGAAAGCAAGCGTTTAGCAGAGCCAGAGATTCCTCTGCAGTGTGGAGCAGTAGAGCAGACAGGATTGAGTGCACTGGGCTTCAGACGACTCCACAATGGAGACAGATGAACGGCTGAGTAAGCAGACGAGTGCCAAGAAGGCCACGGTTTTAGCAAACATGTTTTTGGCATTCCTTCTAGAGGATGCTTCAACTCACAGAAAAAAAAACCCTACTGATTAAAATGCATTTCCTTTTATCACAATATATTGTATGTATATATTTTTTTCTTAAACAAATCTCAGGAAAACGTTCAACTTTTACCATGATTGTTTTTATTGTAAAACAGTTTCATCGTCATCTTTTAAGGTATTTCACAAGAATGAGGTATTTTGGATATCTTAAAGATGCCATCTTTCTATCTACTAATCTCAACACCTCTGTATTTTTGTTCTTTATATATTTGGTGCTAATAAAGCCTGGAAAATGTCAGCATGCTCAAAATTCAGCACCAGAACTTCACTTAATCAAAAGGGGAAAAAAATTAAGTTAAAAAAAGTATACAGTACATGTTATCAGGAATTAAAATTAAATATATATTTTTTTCTTTTTGTTTTTAGTTTCTGCTATTTATTTATTTATTTATTTATTTCTGAGACACATACACTGTTGCATCTTTCACTATTTTATCAGAATTCATGATTTTCTATCTTTTAGATTTGCATCTATCAATATTATAAAACTAAAGCATACGTACTACAGTACTGTGCAAAAGTCTTAAGCCCACGGGCGATTTTCCGTCGCTTGGTCATGCAACTTTTTGACGCAAGTGAAAAATTGCTTCGTGTGCGGATATTTGCGACGGCGATTTTTTGCTGCTTGCGACAGATCGCAGGTATCAAACATACTTGATATTCTGCGACAAAAATCGCCAGCCGCTGACTCGCTGCAGAGATGTCGCCGCGTGTGCGTGTCTTTACGATAATGAAGCGATGACCTCCAAAGGCTAAGCCAATCCCCGCCCGCAAAGCAGTCACATGATTTCCACGTGACTTGCATCCCCCTCTCCAAATCGCACAGATAACGTGCACACGCAGCTATCTGAGAGGGGAAACTTCCAAACGTCTAAAAATTGCAATATGCTTGCGATGAGAAGTCGCCCGTGTGCGCCAGGCTTTAGGCACATATAAAGAAATGCCGTCGACCAAAAATGGCTTAAAAAATAAGGAAATTAAATGTTTCAACATAAAAAAAATACTATAAACAGTAAGCAGTAAGACATAATAAATGAAACAAAGTCAATGTTTGGTGTGAGACGACCCTCTGCTTTAAAAAAATTTACAATAAATAATAGCCTGAGGTCCAATGAGTGCAGTTTTATAAAGAAATGAGCTGTAGGTTTTACTGAGCATCTTCCAGAACCAACCACAGTTCTTCTGGACACTTTCACTACGTTCAGACTGCAACCTGAAACGACCCATATCCGATTTGTTGTGAAATCCGATTTTTTTGTTAGGCCGTTCACATTACCAATTATATGAGACTTGTATGCGATCTCCAATATGAACGGAAAACGACCCAAAAGTGTCCCGCATGCGCAAATTGACACGTAATAAGCACATCTACGTAATACGTAAACAAAAAAAGCGCCATTGTTGTTGTTTTCCACCAAAGAGGCGGGATTAGCCAACGCAGAATAGTGACGTTTGTCTCTTGCTGATGACGTGTAGGTCGCATGAATGCGACCTGTCCGGTCAGACTGCAGTCGCATGTGAAAATAACGGATATGCATCGGAATTAGGACCACATATCCAAGCGGCCTGGGTCGCATGTGAAAAAAATCGGATCTGTGTCGTTCAGATTGTCAATAACAAATCGGATACAGGTCGCATATGGGCAAAAAAATCGGATATGAGTCGTTTCAGGGTGCAGTCTGAACGTAGTCTTTGACTGTCACACTCGCGTCTTAATTTTGCACCAAAACCCAGTAGCCTTCATTATGTTTTCATTTTTAATCTGAAAAGTGCTCTCTTGTGTAATATGCTGCTCAGATACAAACTTTTTTTTTCCCCTGTAACATTTAATTTTGTGCTGGAAAACAAAATGAATGTTTGGAACTCTAAAATGTTTTTGTTCTGACTCGATAATGTAGAAGTCATCAAATAGAAATCGATAACAACATTTGTATGGGGTCTAAGACTTGTGCACAGTCGTCTATATCCCCTTGTGTGGGAGGAGTTTGGTGGAAAAAGAAAAGATGCACCAAAGCTGCGATAATCCTTCAAAAATGTATTTTAACCTCCACGCTGTGTCATCAGGAAGGGTTTCCCAGTGTTCAAACTGGTAACTGGTGTGTTACAACAGATGTATTGGTGTTTACAAGTTCTAATTTTGTCCTTAGTGTCGCTTTAAGGCAAACACACAAACGCAAAACAGAAAAACCTCAAAGAGATGTTTGAAATGCCTCGGTCTTTCTGCTTTTGGTTTTGCTGTTTGTTCCGTGAACTTGCGCTCCGACTCACAGACATCTTGTGACATCTGATTGACTCTATCTGTGAGGATCTATAGATTCTGACTCATTCGAGAAAATCGACCTGCTGCTCTGGCAGGTGCATCTGGCTCAATGGTCCTTTTTAAAATGCCATCCTTTTCGCTGACCATGGCATCTTTCTTATCTGACTTTTACATGAATATTTCATGAATCCTGTATAATCCTGCACCACCTAATTTAAAGCAGAACTGAAGTCATTTTTAAACTTGCTTTATTTCTTAATTAACGTGTTATTCAGTTACGTTTTCGGTTTTAGTAACCTTATATCGTGACTCGTATTGGCAACTAATTGCAATTAAATATTATACTTGTCGGCCTATTCAGTTTTTAGCCATGTTGAATTTAGTTCGTTCGGTCCACGGCAGGCGTCGCTTATCCGCGCGATCTTCACGAGACTTGTGCGAGACTTCGAAACGTCAAGTGTCAGCCAGGTGTCAGCGCCGCCATTTTGAAAACTGTTTTCCAAACGAACTATTGCACAAAAACGAGTTTAAATTACGATTACCGCCTACTTATTCTAAACTTTCCTGATCGCTATCAAAACAAACAAAACTTCCGGCTTGATTACGCCAGCATTCGAAAGCGGGCGCGCACGTCTTTTGACAACGTTGGCACATGTCGGTCGCTTTGATTTCCGCTGTACGTTTTACTTCCGTCCTACGATGTCTCGCACAGGTCTCAACGAATCTCGTTTACACCCATTGCTTTGACATACGGACTGATATATTACAGAGCATATTTCAAACACTCATAACTTGCTATAGCAGGGACAAAATAGCGATCAAAAACGCATTCCGATATTTAATAAAATGAGAAATAGAATTTTGATCATTAAAAATTTGCCTTCAGTTCTCCTTTAACTGACCATGAAAATTTTGGAAACATCTGGATGTGATATCTGTGCGATGTAGCTGTGTGTAGTGTTGGTGCATTTTTAAAAAAACACATTTTTTCCAGGTAATCATTAGCATTTCACATGATATGGTAGATACAGCTGGATTTTATTTTAGCTTTTTTTTTTTTTAACATGGAAGCTGTGTGGCTTTCATGCAGCAGTCGCACTTTGAAAAAACAAACAGAATGTTAGCACACGTTCGATATTATCTTGTCTCCAGCAAGTGAAAGACTTGTTGCAAATTGCAGGCTATTTTTATCCACTCACTATTGACTGCAACAGGACAGTCAACACACAGTCGGCGCTCAGACATGGCTCGATCTAAAGCCATGCTGTCAACACATCAGCTTGTTTTTCTCCCTGATATGATTACAGATGCTTTCAGAAGTCAGTCTCGTCTCATCTCATTATCTCTAGCCGCTTTATCCTGTTCTACAGGGTCGCAGGCAAGCTGGAGCCTATCCCAGCTGACTACGGGCGAAAGGCGGGGTACACCCTGGACAAGTCGCCAGGTCATCACAGGGCTGACACATAGACACGGACAACCATTCACACTCACATTCACACCTACGGTCAATATAGGCCAAGTTTACATTAGACCGTATCTGTCTCGTTTTCTTCGCGGATGCACTGTCCGTTTACATTAAAACGCCTGGAAACGCCGGGAAACGGGAATCCGCCAGCGTCCACGTATTCAGTCCAGATCGTGTCTGGTCCGGTGCTGTGTAAACATTGAGAATACGCGGATACGCTGTGCTGAGCTCTAGCTGGCGTCTTCATTGGACAACGTCACTGTGACATCCACCTTCCTGATTCGCTGGTGTTGGTCATGTGACGCGACTGCTGAAAAACGGCGCGGACTTCCGCCTTGTATCGCCTTTCATTAAAGAGTATAAAAGTATGAAAATACTGCAAATACTGATGCAAATACTGCCCATTGTGTAGTTATGATTGTCTTTAGGCTTGCCATCCTTCCACTTGCAAGTGGTAAGTGACGCGCATGCCCGACATGCACTGGGATCACACACACAGCGGCTCAGTCCCGAATCACTGCTCGTGCACTTCACTCGCGTGCTTTGTGAGCTGCGCAGGGCCGGAGTGCGCACCCTCCAGAGGGCACTCGCTGTTCAGGGCGGAGTGATTTGGAGCGCAGGATGCCTGCGGAGCCGAGCGTATCCGTGTATTGGCGTTGCTGTGTGCACACTAATCGTTTTAAAAACGTTAATCTGATGATCCGCTGATACGGTCTAATGTAAACCCCACCTTAGAGTCACCAGTTAACCTAACCTGCATGTCTTTGGACTGTGGGGGAAACCGGAGCACCCGGAGGAAACCCACGCGGACACGGGGAGAACATGCAAACTCCGCACTGAAAGGCCCTCGCCGGCCACGGGGCTCGAACCCGGACCTTCTTGCTGTGAGGCGACAGCGCTAACCACTACACCACCGTGCCGCCGCTTTCAGAAGTCAGTGTCGAACATAAATCAATGACTTGTGTCTGTACTAGTGACTGGAAGGTTGTTGGTTCAAATCCCAGCTTTACTCTTATGCTTAGATTGGACAAACTATATACTGTCTGCCAAATAAATAAATAAATAAACCAAATGGATCATCAATAACCAAGTACCAAAACAAAAAACAGGCATCTACGGTAATCAAACCCAGAATGGAGACCGATTTTAGGCAGTCTGAATCTCGAACACTGATATACTCTCAAAGATCTCAAAGATCAGACAGACCCTCGGTGACATTTAAGCCTCCAACTCTCTCATGCATCTGTCAACAATTGTAACCGATACGACACGCTGACCAATCAAAATGACATTCACGCAACCATGACTCAAGGGAAAGGCTGCGGAATAATAGACCATGCACTCCAAAGATCGCGGTTTAGCTTTTTGTTTTTTTCCAAGTAGGCCAGCTACACTGATATCCATGGTGATGCTTTTGAAAAGGGAGAAATGAATGACTAGCTGAGCGGGAAACAGAAACACCAGCGACGCCCACCACAACATGGCACGACAGACGGAGCATGGGCATCGTGTCTTTGTATCCCATCATTGCAGGACATTTATAGATTTGTGTGGCACAGGATATGGGAAACGCTGCAGCTGCAAGATGCACGGACGCATGCATGCATGACGTGACCACTTGAAACCATCACACACACACACAGCACATGTGGCTTGTTATTAGCAGAGCGCCTGCATCATATCATATATCATATCATATCATGGACTAACCTTTAAATGCATGCAGACACCAGGGTGGTGGTTGGCCATGGCAGTATAGTGCCTCCCTGAGATTCAGCACTCTGTCTCACACACATGCACACACACACACCATACTGCATGCAACCTGGATGCCAGCATAGCATCCTTCCTGCATCCCTGCATCCTCCCTCAATGTGCACCAGAAACACGACTCTACAACGCATCTACCAAGTAGAAAATCTGTCAAAAGCAAAAATAAATAAATAAAAACAAAGCTGCACGAGATATTAATCAAATTTTTGACATGCAACGTGCAGATTGAAAACATAACCCTCACTGAGATCAGAAGGGATTTACAAGCAAAACTGCAAACAAGGATTATTCACTCTTTTCTTTCTTGCATTGCATTGCAAACCGTTGCTAGGATGCATTTGTCTCCTTACATGAGATTAATATTAATATGATCATGGTGCAGATGGACATGGACATGGACATGATGGACATATGTAACATTTTTTAATTGCAATCATCATCAAGCTGTTAGAATGCACATAAGCTCAAAAAAGAAAAAGGAGAAGGTGAAAAGCTCTTACCCCGGAGCACATTGGTTTTCTCCATGTACATCGCGCAGCAAAGCACGAAACCGGTCATTAAAATACAGCACGGGGGAGAGCTTCTTCCCCACACACACACACACACACACACACACACACACACGCTTAAATGACGGAGGGGGGGGAATAAAAAATGACAACAATAACAAAAAATTAACGCAAAAGAGGCGAGAGCAGTGTAATGGTGAGAAAAGCCCTGATCATGCAACCGGCCATCTTCAGGAGCACAAAATCATCAGCAGCATCAGCATCATCAGCATCCTCAGCATCCTCCACTGCGTGCTTCTCAGAATAAAAAGCGATCAGGGATGAATTACAGCCAGTACATCAGCTATGAAATGGGTTTACAGAGATGACACTTGAAAGAAAAAAAAAGCAAAATAAAGGGAAGAAAACGCGCTCCCTCCACCCCTTTCCGGCTGCCCCTGTGAACGCAGCAGCAGCAGCAGCGCCTTAACACCGCCTCAGCCACTCCTACTCGCTTAGCCACGCCCATCCACATTCGTTCCCATCTCTCTCTCTCTTCTTTACACTGAGCACTATCCACGCCCACTACTGTTCCTCTGTTGCCTTGGCAACGCATCCAGAGCTCCGACTTGTGCTTGTGACAGAAGCGTCGGCAGTTAGCACTGACAGAGCCATGAAAACAAAATGACAGTGTTTAATGAACACCTGCAGAGCGGAATGGATGTATACAGAGTTAAAATAAACTGTAGGCTGAACACCTGCAGGTTAGAAATAAGTCGTACAATAACCTACTGAACAAACACCCAGGCGTACTGTGCTTGTCAATTTTTTTTTCTTTTTGGAAACCTAGCACTGTCACTTCACAGCAAGAAGGTTTCAGGTTCGAACCTCAAATAAAGAATTTTCTCTATTTCTGCATAAATATGACCTAAAACATCATCAGATTTTCACCCAAGTCCTAAAAGTAGATAAAGAGAACCCAGTGAAATAAATGAGACAGAAATATTATACTTGGTCATTTATTTATTGAGGAAAATGATCCAATATTACATATCTGCGAGTGGCAAAAGTATGTGAACCTCTAGGATTAGCAGTTAATTTGAAGGTGAAATTAGAGCCAGAGTCAGGTGTTTTCAATCAATGGGATGACAATCAGGTGTGAGTGGGCGCCCTGTTTTATTTAAAGAACAGGGATCTATCAAAATCTGATCTTCACAACATGTTTGTGGAAGTGTATCCTGGCACGAACAAAGGAGATTTCTGAGGACCTCAGAAAAAGCGTTGTTGATGCTCATCAGGCTGGAAAAGGTTACAAAACCATCTCTAAAGAGTTTGGACTCCACCAATCTACAGTCAGACAGATTGTGTACAAATGGAGGAAATTCAAGACCATTGTTACCCTCCCCAGGAGTGGTCGACCAACAAAGATCACTCCAAGAGCAAGGCGTGTAATGATCGGCGAGGTCACAAAGGACCCCAGGGTAACTTCTAAGCAACTGAAGGCCTCTCTCACATTGGCTAATGTTCATGAGTCCACCATCAGGAGAACACTGAACAACAATGGTGTGCATGGCAGGGTTGCAAGGAGAAAGCCACTGCTCTCCAAAAAGAACATTGCTGCTCGTCTGCAGTTTGCTAAAGATCACGTGGACAAGCCAGAAGGCTATTGGAAAAATGTTTTGTGGACGGATGAGACCAAAACAGAACTTTTTGGTTTAAATGAGAAGCGTTATGTTTGGAGAAAGGAAAACGCTGCATTCCAGCATAAGAACCTTATCCCATCTGTGAAACATGGAGACCAGTGGAGAAAAACACACAGTAAAACATCGGATTGTGGTTATAGAAAATGTATGGACTCTTGGAATACTGCTTGATCAATTAAATTAGTGGACTGGAACCAACTGTTGGTTGAACCAATTGTTGAACCAATTGGAACCAACTGTTGTAGCTTTAAATGCTAAAACTAGTTAGCGTTTAAAGCTAACTAATTAAACACAATGTAAACATGCAACAGATAAAAAAAAAAAACAAAACACTAGATTAAGCCATGGCCTTAGCAAATTTGCTGAGAAAACCCGTTTGGAAAACTGACTTCCGGTTTAGAACGCTTGTTTGTGATTGGATGCGCCTCCTGTCAGTCATTTTATAGACACTCTACAGGCCACCTCAGATCCTGACGGCAGAGCTGCATGAACATGAACACTGGTGGGAATCATTCAAATGTCAAACCCACCTAAATGTTTGAGACCTAATCTTACCTAGCACACCTTTAAACAATGCAGCAATTAATGTTGTTTGGTTTATAATTGGTTGTTTTCTTTACATGTCATGTGCTTGGCTTTGTACTCGATTCATTGACAGATTAGCAAAACAAGCAAATATGCTAGCTATGTCCATGCGCCAAAGACATCAGCAGCATCTTGTGACTTTTGTTCGGAGCTTTCATCTCATCTCATTATCTCTAGCCGCTTTATCCTTCTACAGGGTCGCAGGCAAGCTGGAGCCTATCCCAGCTGACTACGGGCGAAAGGCGGGGTACACCCTGGACAAGTCGCCAGGTCATCACAGGGCTGACACATAGACACAGACAACCATTCACACTCACATTCACACCTACGGTCAATTTAGAGTCACCAGTTAACCTAACCTGCATGTCTTTGGACTGTGGGGGAAACCGGAGCACCCGGAGGAAACCCACTCGGACACGGGGAGAACATGCAAACTCCGCACAGAAAGGCCCTCGCCGGCCACGGGGCTCGAACCCGGAACTTCTTGCTGTGAGGCGACAGCGCTAACCACTACACCACCGTGCCGCCCAGAGGTCATATATGACAAGCTAAAATGAAACCAGAGTTACACGTTTTTCTTCATATATTTTTTTGTGCATCAGACAGTGTTGGGAACTCTTTTCAGAGGAAAAGAGAGAAAGTACATTCAAAAAGTCGCTAAAAGTAACGAGATGACGTCATGTACTGATTTGCATATTCATGCGTTCATCATGTTCATTTGCAAATCAAATTCCAAGTTAAATTAGGGTCAGTTATTAGGCTAGTTCACGAGTTCTGGCACAATGTTGACATTTATCGCAACCTGACAAAGGGTTAGTGCTTAACGCTAAGTGTACTTATGGTGTGTATTGGTAGGAAAGCTCTTTTTGGTAATTTACACACATTTCTTAGGAAAATGCTGATTTTCCTTAAGGTATTGTCTCGTTTCTATTTTCGTTCTGCCTTCACATTGTTTATTTGAAAGACCTAATCGCTTCTAGCTAGTAGCTGCATCGTTAACCTTAGCTGATCGCTAGTTTATAGAGTAGTTGGTATCCATGTACAGTATTTCAACTGCTTCTTGTTTTTAATGTATGAACTCACAAGTTCCATTTGAATGGTTTTGAAGAAGCCGAATTTTACTCGTGGGACTGTAAATCACTACATGTAGAATATATTCATCAATATGTTGACAATAACAGCCATTAGGGACTAGCCTGGCGTCTGCATTCCCCAGTATGCCCAAGTGACTGTTAAACTAATCCTTAGTAAAGTAGATGTGTTCCCACCTGCTGAGATTCAGGCTCAGACTTGAAATGTGTTAATTGCGGAGGTGTTACAGAACGGTCCGCTATCTTGTTTGGAAAAGAAAAAAAAATATGATAAGCCGTTTCTATCTTCACATCAGCGTCAAGCTATTAGTGTTAAAAAGCATGTTAAAGAGGCTTAATATTGTTAGGGTTTTGCTGGGATTCGAACCTGGTTCGTTGGTGTGATAATCCAGCAAACCCCCACTAGGCCACCAGGGGGATGACTCAAATGCAGAGGCGTGAGGCGGAAGTAGAAAAAGAATCAAAAGGTTTATTTAAACTATATACACTATATACAGGGCAAAACAAAAGACAAAAAAAACCAAAGAGCATAATCCAAAAGAAAAGCAAAGTGCAAAAATACAAAAGCTAAGAAGATCAAAAAACACAGTACAAAGGAAACTGGAGATAAACATAACAGCACAAAGACTCCGTGACAAGAGGACTGAACTCAGGGGTATAAATAGACAAACTAATTAAGGACACAGGTGAAGATAATTAGGCAATTAACACAAACACAAAACACAGGAACAGTGGCGGCCTCTAGAGGCCAAAATAAACACGACATGAAAAGGAAATAACAGCGGCCTCTAGAGGCCAAAACAGTCCTAGTCCTAACAGGACCCCCCCCTCTAGGAGCGTCTCCTGACGTTCCCAGGGCGATCCGGATGGGCCGAATGGAAGTCCCGACATAGTTCTTTATCAAGGACATCCCGAGCAGGAACCCAGCAGCGCTCCTCAGGACCATAGCCCTCCCAGTCCACCAGATATTGCAACCCGCCGCGGACCCGGCGGGAGTCAAGCAGGCGATTCACAGTGAACACAGTCTGCCCCTGGAAGATGCGGGGGGGTGGGGGGTTCCTAGGGGCAGGGGCATACGTAGACGTCAGTACGGGCCGTAACAGGGAAACATGGAAAGTGGGGTTGATCCTCAGAGTCCGGGGCAACTGGAGCCGGTAGGAGACAGGGTTCACCCTGCGCACCACCTTGAAGGGGCCAATGTAGCGAGGAGCAAGCTTGCGGTTCTCCACCCGCAGTGGAAGGTCCTTAGTGGACAGCCAAACACGCTGCCCAGGGCGGAAAGCGTGTGCAGGTCTTCTATGGCGGTTGGCCTGAGTCTGGTTGGTTCTGGAGGTCTGTATGAGGGTCTTCCTGACCTTGCTCCAGGTCTTGCGACACCGTCTCACATATTGGTTGACCGAGGGCACCCCCGCGTCCTCCTCCTGGTCCGTGAACAGAGGTGGCTGGAACCCGAATTGGCACTGGAATGGCGACAGCTTGGTGGCCGATGACTGCAGGGTGTTGTGGGCGTACTCCGCCCATGGCAGCCAGGTGCTCCACGATGTCGGGTTATCCATAGCCAGGCCTCGCAGGGTGGTTTCCAGGTCCTGGTTGAGCCTCTCCGTCTGACCATTGGACTGTGGGTGAAACCCAGAGGAGAGGCTGGCAGTGGCTCCGATGACCTTGCAGAACCCGTGCCACACTCGGGAGGAGAACTGGGGCCCTCGGTCTGAGACGATGTCCTGTGGAAGACCAAAGACTCGGAAGACATGATTAAACAAAAGTTTCGCAGTTTCAAGAGCAGAGGGGAGTTTGCACAGTGGTATGAAGCGGCAGGCCTTGGAGAATCTGTCAACTAAGACCAAAATGACCGTGTTACCTTGTGACTCAGGGAGACCCGTGATAAAGTCGACTGCCACGTGGGACCAGGGACGCCGGGGAATGGTCAGAGGATGCAGGAGACCCTGGGGACGCTGTCGTGGGTTCTTGGTTCTGGTGCAAACCTCACAGGACAGGACAAATGACCTTACTTCCTTCTCCATGTTAGGCCACCAGAAGCGTCTTTTCAGGAAGTCCAGGGTCCTCCGAGCTCCCGGGTGGGCGGTGAGAGGGGAAGAGTGACCCCACTGGAGAACCTTGGCCCGGGCTTGATGTGGGACGTACAAGAGGCCTGGTGGCCCCGTCCCAGGACCGGGGTCCTGGCGTTGGGCTCGTCGGACAGCCTCCTCAATACCCCAGCGGACAGGGGCCACAATCCGGGACACAGGGATAATAGGCCCGACTTCATTCTCCCTGTTAGTGGCAGAGAACAGTCTGGACAGTGCGTCAGGTTTGGTGTTCTTGGAGCCGGGGCGGTATGAGAGGGTGAAGTCAAACCGACTGAAAAACAGGGCCCACCTAGCCTGTCGAGGGTTCAGTCTCTTGGCTTGCTGGAGGTACTCCAGGTTCTTGTGGTCAGTCCAAACCAGGAATGGATGTTGTGCTCCCTCCAGCCAGTGCCTCCACTCCTCAAGGGCCAGTTTGACCGCTAGCAGTTCTCGATCCCCCACATCGTACCGGGACTCAGCAGGACTCAGGCGGTGGGAGAAGTAAGCGCAGGGGTGCAGCTTTCCTTCCGAACGTTGAGAGAGCACCGCGCCTACACCACTGTCCGAGGCGTCCACCTCCACGATGAATGGTTGGGAGGTGTCCGGGAGAACCAGAATGGGTGCCGTGCAGAAGCGGTCCTTGAGGTCTTTGAACGCCTTTTCTGCCTGAGGAGACCAGCCATAAGATCCACCTGTCCCTTTGGTGAGGTCTGACATGGGTGCTGCCACAGAACTGAAGTTCCTGATGAACTTGCGGTAGAAGTTAGCGAATCCTAAGAACCGCTGAACCTCCTTAACGGACTTGGGAGTAGGCCAATCCCGGACGGCCAGGGTCTTGGCAGGGTCCATTTGGAGTTGGCCTGTCCGTACAATAAATCCCAGAAAGGAGACCTCGGGAACATGAAATTCGCATTTCTGGGCCTTGGCGAACAGATTGTTCTGTAGCAGCCTCTGGAGAACCTGGCGGACATGGTGGCGGTGCTCCTGCACGGTCTTGGAAAAGATAAGGATGTCGTCGAGGTAGACAAAAACGTATAGGTTAATCATGTCCCTTAAGACGTTGTTGATTAGGGCCTGAAAAACAGCTGGTGCGTTGGTGA
This sequence comes from Neoarius graeffei, assembly GCF_027579695.1. Classification (NCBI taxonomy): domain Eukaryota; kingdom Metazoa; phylum Chordata; class Actinopteri; order Siluriformes; family Ariidae; genus Neoarius; species Neoarius graeffei. Next base: position 84,633,088 of record NC_083578.1, read on the forward strand.
GTCCGAAGGGCATCACCTGGTATTCGTAGTGCCCAGATGGGGTGTTAAAGGCAGTCTTCCACTCGTCTCCCTGTCGGATACGGATGAGGTGGTATGCGTTCCGTAGGTCCAACTTGGTGAAGACGGTGGCGCCTTGGAGCAGGTCAAAAGCAGTGGACATCAGCGGAAGGGGATATCGGTTGCGCACAGTAATCTTGTTCAGGCCCCTGTAGTCAATACATGGTCGAAGCCCCCCATCCTTCTTGCCGACAAAGAAGAAGCCGGCACCAGCAGGTGAGGTGGAGGGTCGAATGAACCCAGAGACCAGGGCGTCTTTGAGGTATTCCTCCATAGCCTTGCATTCTGGCTGAGAGAGGGAAAACAGTCTGCCACGAGGAGGGGTAGTCCCAGGGAGCAAGTCGATGGCACAGTCGTAGGCCCGGTGCGGAGGAAGAACGGCGGCCCTGCTCTTGCTGAATACCTCCTTGAGATCCCAGTACTCTGTGGGAACTTGAGATAACTCGGTGAGATCAGGGGGCTCGGCAGGAGACACAGGAGAGCTAGAGAGCAGACAAGAGGCATGGCATGCAGGGCCCCATTCCACAACCTGGCTTGTTACCCAGTCTATGCGAGGGTTGTGGCGAGTAAGCCAAGGAAGGCCTAGAATAACTGGGAACTCAGGTGAAGGAATCAGGTGCAGGGATATTTCTTCCTTGTGACCTTGAGACTGGAGGAAAACTGGAGAAGTAACTTGGGTGACTCTTCCATCACCTAACGCTTGGCCATCGAGGGCAGACACAGACAGTGGGACTTCAAGAGGTGCAGTCGGAATATTGATGCTTTGGGCGAAGTGAATATCCATAAAGTTCCCAGCCGCCCCTGAGTCTATCAAAGCTTGACAAGAGTGGACAGACTCACCCCAGGAGATGGAGACCGGGATGTAGATTCCTTGGCCAGGGAGTCCGGGAGAGAGGGTAGGCCCCGTCACAACCCTCCCTCGGCTGGACGGGGCGGTCCTTTTCCCAAGAGTTCGGGACATGATGCTCGGAAGTGACCAGGCTTGCCACAGTAGATGCAGCACTTGTCCCTCCTTCTGCGCTCCCTCTCAGATGCGGAGAGGCGAGTACGACCCACTTGCATGGGTTCTGGACAGTCACTGAAGGAGGTAGACGGTCTCCAGGTAGAGGTAGGGAGGCTGGGGGGGCTCAAGGCTTGGTGGCGTTCTCTCATCCTGTTGTCCAGACGAATAGCATGTGAGATGAGGGTTTCGAGGTCACTTGGGCATCCAATAGAGGCCAGACCGTCCTTGATGGGGTCAGACAGACCATGGTGGAAGGCTGACACCAGGGCAGTCTCGTTCCATCCACTTACTGCTGCGAGTGTTCGGAACGAGATGGCGTAATCTGCGACGCTTCCTCCTTGCCGGATGGACATGAGCTTTCGGGCTGCGTCGGTACTGATGTCTGCCTGATCGAAGACCCGAAGCATCTCTTCAGAAAACAGCTGGAAATCAAAGCACTCAGGTCCCTGTCTTTGCCAGATAGCAGTAGCCCAGGCTCGCGCCTTACCAGCTAATAAGGTTATCACAAAGGCAATCTTGCGGCGATCCGTAGTGTAGGTGGTAGGCTGAAGCTCAAAGGTGAGTTGACACTGGGTAAGGAACTCTCGGCACTCACTGTGCTTGCCGTCATACCTCTGTGGTGCAGGAAGGCTGGGTTCGCGAGGTGAAGAAGGCAGCATTGCAGGAGGCACTGGAGCAGGAGCTGGATCAGGAGCAGGAACTGGATCAGGAGCAGGAGATGCAGGCAGAGATGTCAGCTGTGCCAGGGTTTTCCCAATTTGCTGAAGCAGTTCCTCGTGGCGAGCGAGGGCCTCACGTTGGCTGGTGAGTGTACGTCCATGAGCGTCCATGGTCGCTCCGAAGCGTGTCAAAGCTGCCATAATTCCCTGAAGGTTGGCCGGGTAGACAGTTGAAGCAGCCTCTGCTGAGTCGGTCATGACGGAGTCTTTCTGTTAGGGTTTTGCTGGGATTCGAACCTGGTTCGTTGGTGTGATAATCCAGCAAACCCCCACTAGGCCACCAGGGGGATGACTCAAATGCAGAGGCGTGAGGCGGAAGTAGAAAAAGAATCAAAAGGTTTATTTAAACTATATACACTATATACAGGGCAAAACAAAAGACAAAAAAAACCAAAGAGCATAATCCAAAAGAAAAGCAAAGTGCAAAAATACAAAAGCTAAGAAGATCAAAAAACACAGTACAAAGGAAACTGGAGATAAACATAACAGCACAAAGACTCCGTGACAAGAGGACTGAACTCAGGGGTATAAATAGACAAACTAATTAAGGACACAGGTGAAGATAATTAGGCAATTAACACAAACACAAAACACAGGAACAGTGGCGGCCTCTAGAGGCCAAAATAAACACGACATGAAAAGGAAATAACAGCGGCCTCTAGAGGCCAAAACAGTCCTAGTCCTAACAAATATGCATTACAGGAGATGAGAGCTGGCTTTTATCGCTTACTGCTGGAAGTATAATGCTGTGTGGACAGTAAAATTGCTTTGGTAATTGGCTGCCATTATCTGTTCACTAACTGTTCATGTCAGCTCAGCTTTGTGGAACGCTCATGTGGGTTGGTTAGAGTTAGGGTTAGCAGTATGCTGGTTAATTAATAGCACAGACTAAAATTCATTTGTAATATGTATTACAATATTACAGGAGATAAGAGATGAAGTAAATGTTTTTTTTTGTCTTGTATTTTGGAATATATTATATGGACACAAGTGTTTTACCGGGAAATACGCCACTCGTATTTTTCATCCAAGCTCCATCCGGGAGAACCAAAACCGTGACATAAATCTCTGTAAGTCACTCATAAGGAAATCATTGAATTTTTTTGATAAATTTGGGGACTTTTTATTTGTGAATGTGTCGATATAATAAAAAGAAAATCACACACTGGCTTGAAGATATGAAGTTTATCTTCTTGTGTTGAAAAACTCACATTTTGCAGACGAAATACATCACGGATCTGAGTGACATATTTAAATAATATTGGCTGGTGTTGAGTGGTATATCAGATATATTCCATTCAGCTAGCAAGATATTGAATGAACGAGCCAAAGACGAGTAGCTGAATGGAATATATCTGATATACTCAGAAAAAAAGCCATTATTATTATTATTATTATTATTATTATAATACATACGCATTCATTTCGGGTGTTCGACGAGTCTTTCTCTTTCAAAATTCTATCAAAATCTTCCATATTTAACAAAGCAAACCTAGCGGCCATGTTTGTTTACAAACTGTCCCGGTCACTCACTCGCTAGCATGGAAGTTTTACGTCTCCGACGTGGAACGTCATGTTGGCTTGACAACCATGCAATATCGTAAACCATATTCAACGCTTACGGCATTCTCTATTGGGTAGAGTGACGTAATACACATAGGATAAGTGATATGCTAACAATATTGCATGCTATCAAATCCAATGAACGAAACCTGCTAGAAGGGAATAGAACACGTTTTTATTTCATGGAAAGAGTGTCCTGTATGTATAATAATTCCCGATATTTCACTCCGATGACGTCACTCCTAGTGTTTTCCTGCTGACTAGTTGCGTGTTGTCAAAATGGCAAACGGGTTCAAAATTCAAATTCTTTTGATTAACTTGCTTTTTTGGTGGATGTGTCCGTATAATATAAAGAACATTACATGGTGGTGCAAAGATGTGAAATTTATCTTCTCGCGTTGAAAAATATCACGAGTGAGCGAAGTGAACAAGTGATATATCCATTCACCACTCGAAGATAAATTTCATATCTTTGCACCACCGTGTAACATCCTCTCTCTCTCTCTCTCTCTCTCTATATATATATATATATATATATATATATATATATATTATACACATACAGTACATACAGTTGAAACAGTAAAACAAATCAATACTGGATCAGCTTCCAATAATTAAGGATTAATGATGCACGAACGCTGTACTTACTGTAGATTTATTATCTGTAAGACTAAGTCTTAAGACTTGTTTGATGAAAACAAACAAGAAAAGGGTTCAGGGTGCACAATAAGAGATTACTTTGCTTAGTATCGCAATTAAATTTTAAACATTTTACAACCCATTCTGACATTAAATTGTTGGCTTATCACTGTTTAGCTTTCAAGGCAGTAGAAACACTTTACAGGCTATTTATATACTGAAGACACGGACTGATACATAACACAGCGACGGGATCGCAATCCCTCCATCCCAAAAATGTCAGACTAAGAGAAAGAGTGAGGCTTTCCCTATTGCTTCCAATCAAAGAGGATTATAGAAGCAATACTAATCACAAGTGCACAGTGCATATGCTCGCTTTATGCATTTTATCATAGCGTGATAAACTGTGTAGTGTGTTTCGAAAAGCCACAGGCTCTGTGCTCATTGTGACAAGACTTAATAATCTCCAGCAGAGACTCCATTCAGAATAGAGACCTTTGAGGCTATGTATTGTCCCTACTGTCTCTGTTTTTTTCCCCCTCCCCTTCCTGTCAGTAACCCCTGCTGGGTCTGCGGGACTGTTGCTCTGTCCGGCCTTGGCGCAGGTTGAAGGTTTTAAATGGAGAGATTTACCCCCTGATTTCCCTGGAGAGATGGCCATCTGCCTCCTGTCACCCAGCCCACTCATGCTGCTCCTACACATACACACAGGTTAGTGATAATAACACACACAGCATGAACCCGGGTGCATTTACTTACACATAGGCAGACGACAAATAGCCTGCAGTTCTGTTTACAGCTTTAATGAAGGCGCCAATGATTGCCTTAGACTATGTATAAAAATAAAATGCATACCTAGAGTAAGGAAGGTGAGCCTGAAATTTATTTGGATTAAAGGTATAAATACAAGTAGACACGAGCCTTATAGTGATGATGTTCTGGATAATAATAATAATAATAATAATAATAATAATACAACCCCGTTTCCAAAAAAGTTGGGACAAAGTACAAATTGTAAATAAAAACGGAATGCAATAATTTACAAATCTCAAAAACTGATACTGTATTCACAATAGAACATAGACAACATATCAAATGTCGAAAGTGAGACATTTTGAAATTTCATGCCAAATATTGGCTCATTTGTAATTTCATGACAGCAACACATCTCAAAAAAGTTGGGACGGGGCAATAAGAGGCTGGAAAAGTTAAAGGTACAAAAAAGGAACAGCTGGAGGACCAAATTGCAACTCATTAGGTCAATTGGCAATAGGTCATTAACATGACTGGGTATAAAAAGAGCATCTTGGAGTGGCAGCGGCTCTCAGAAGTAAAGATGGGAAGAGGATCACCAATCCCCCTAATTCTGCGCTGACAAATAGTGGAGCAATATCAGAAAGGAGTTCGACAGTGTAAAATTGCAAAGAGTTTGAACATATCATCATCTACAGTGCATAATATCATCAAAAGATTCAGAGAATCTGGAAGAATCTCTGTGCGTAAGGGTCAAGGCCGGAAAATCATACTGGGTGCCCGTGATCTTCGGGCCCTTAGACAGCACTGCATCACATACAGGCATGCTTCTGTATTGGAAATCACAAAATGGGCTCAGGAATATTTCCAGAGAACATTATCTGTGAACACAATTCACCGTGCCATCCGCCGTTGCCAGCTAAAACTCTATAGTTCAAAGAAGTAGCCGTATCTAAACATGATCCAGAAGCGCAGACGTCTTCTCTGGGCCAAGGCTCATTTAAAATGGACTGTGGCAAAGTGGAAAACTGTTCTGTGGTCAGACGAATCAAAATTTGAAGTTCTTTATGGAAATCAGGGACGCCGTGTCATTCGGACTAAAGAGGAGAAGGACGACCCAAGTTATTATCAGCGCTCAGTTCAGAAGCCTGCATCTCTGATGGTATGGGGTTGCATTAGTGCGTGTGGCATGGGCAGCTTACACATCTGGAAAGACACCATCAATGCTGAAAGGTATATCCAGGTTCTAGAGCAACATATGCTCCCATCCAGACGACGTCTCTTTCAGGGAAGACCTTGCATTTTCCAACACGACAATGCCAAACCACATACTGCATCAATTACAGCATCATGGCTGCGTAGAAGAAGGGTCCAGGTACTGAACTGGCCAGCCTGCAGTCCAGATCTTTCACCCATAGAAAACATTTGGCTCATCATAAAACAGAAGATACGACAAAAAAGACCCAAGACAGTTGAGCAACTAGAATCCTACATTAGACAAGAATGGGTTAACATTCCTATCCCTAAACTTGAGCAACTTGTCTCCTCAGTCCCCAGACGTTTACAGACTGTTGTAAAGAGAAAAGGGGATGTCTCACAGTGGTAAACATGGCCTTGTCCCAACTTTTTTGAGATGTGTTGTTGTCATGAAATTTAAAATCACCTAATTTTTCTCTTTAAATGATACATTTTCTCAGTTTAAACATTTGATATGTCATCTATGTTCTATTCTGAATAAAATATGGAATTTTGAAACTTCCACATCATTGCATTCTGTTTTTATTTACAATTTGTACTTTGTCCCAACTTTTTTGGAATCGGGGTTGTATAAACAAAAGGAGCTGTGTTTCCAGTAGAAAGACATCAAATCGCAGAGATTTCCTCCAATCATGAGCTGAATATCAAGCTACCAGTGTACTTATATAGCACTTTTAATGTAGCAAAAATTAATTGCTATGGTAAACCGCCAGTGGTGAAAAAATTTATCAAAAATTCCCACACTTGAATAAATGATTTTAACCAAAATGTTTTCAACTCGAATCCGATTTAAAGTTATGAAACTTAAAGTTAAGATTAGGAGTGGGTTTAATATTTGTATCTTTTCTCATGACTTCATTCATACTGAATGTAATTGAATAAAATCCAAGCACATAACTTTAATCTAGAGGATGTAAGACAGTCCTTGTGCATACAAGTTTAGATTTATAGGAATAAATGTGATTAAAGTAAAACTGATGTAACCCTTAAAGCTAGACGTCCTTTTGATTTCATAAAATCGGTGAAATTTAATTCTCTCTGAAATGTGGTCATTGTGATATATGTTTATTTCTGTAATATCTCACAAAATATCAGGCCGTTCTGTAGCTAGGAAGTTATTTAATTTGAGGGGATTCCCGAGCAAATAATGTGCATGAAATTACTCGCTTTGCGCAGTCAAGCAGACAGAGGAAGTCCGTGTGTGTGTGTGTGTATGTGTGCACATGCGCAGGTTTCCCTTTGAGCGTGCACTGACAGTTCCATCATTCTGTCGCTAAACAAACAGCTGATCACACCGAGGTGCTCGCTGAGCGCCAATATTTATTAGTTTGGTCCTGCGTTTCCTTTCCTTCGTATATAACATAACGTCTTTTCTTCTTGCTTTCTGTTACTGTAGTTGGTCTTTCACGTTTTATTCACACACTCACGTTCTCCATTTTTCTCTCCTGTTTCAAATTTGTATCCCACAATGCCTTACATGAACGGGGAAAGCCCACCACGTCATGCATGACGTAGTATCTTGAATTGGATCATGGTGAAGCAGGAAAAAATAGCGAAGAATTTAGGGCCACGTGGAGATAAATTAATTAATTGTTCTATTTAAAAAAAAACTAATAAAATTGGAAGTCTGTGATTTAAATTCAGTAGCTTTCAGTCCACTAAGCAAAAATAATTGGGTGTCGGGGAAAATTCTTTTTATGACCTACAGTTGAAAAATCTGAAAGGTAGTACAGCTTTAAAAGTCTGTAATAACATCAGTGGCATGAAAAATTATGTCTTGGCTACTTGGCTTAAGCATTTCCGAATTATTTGGGGTGGAGTCTTTAATGCTGCATTTTATCACGTTTTCATTTTCTGTTCAATTTTCAACCTGGAAGTTAGTTGTAATATACATGCTCTGTTTTCTTGAACCTTATAAAATGTTATAGAAAAAGACTCGGTGCTGTTTTACTGGCAAATGGAGGTTGTCCAAACCAAAGTATTAAAGTATGGAGAGGTGCCAATAATATCGGCACATGCTTTTTGTTGTAAATAATTATATCTTGATGACGGATTTGTTTTCTCTGAATAAATTTATTTTGATTAAAGGTTGGATTTTTCTTATTTTTTTAGTGTGAGATGAAGCGACTTCACGGAAAGGTGGATTTTTTAAAACCCTTTTTACAAATCTTTAAAGTGGGGTGGCCAATAATTATGGAAGGGCAAGGTGAGTGGCAAAGTGTGTGTCTGTGTTTTAGTCTAATAACAGGTGAGATCACGTTTCCACTCACCTTCCCTGGCCCTGCCCTCCATTCAGAAACCGATGCTTGACCACGCCCCGGTTGCGACAATTATATTGAAAAAAATATATACTATATGGACTATATAGCCATCAGTTTGTGGATACCTGACTATCACCATCACGCCCATACGAGGTTCTTCTCCAAACTGTTGCCACAAAGTTGGAAGCACACAGTTGTCTGTCATGTCCTTGGATGCCGTATCATTACAATTTCACTTCCCTGGAACTAAGCGGCAGCCTGACAATGCTCCTGTGAACTTCAACCCAACTGAACACCTTTTGTATAATTTGGAACGCTGACACACACCAGGCCTCCTCGCCAGACCTCAGTAATGCTCTTGTGGCTCAAAGGGCAGAAATTCTGGGAAGGATTTCCACTAGATTAAAGATTAGAAGAACATGGCTGTGGATACGCTCCAAAATCTGGTGGAAAGCCTTCCCAGAAGAGTGAGTGGCGGTTACTGTAACAGCAAAGGGAGGACTAAATGTGGAAAGGGATGTTCACTAAGGAACATGTTACATATCTATTTGAAATGGGCCAAAAATAGGCTGAGATATATATATGTGAGGGTTAAACTGGTAGCTGAACAAAAGAAAAAGAACTGAGTCATGATTTGAAAGCAGTAGCAGTTGGTGGTCTTTGAAATTGGGGAAGCTTGGCTTTAGGGCTATGTAATTAAAAATTTTCAATTATTTGGCGTTGTTTATATGTGAATTCTGCCATGTTCTACTCCGACTCTGCCAAGTAAACTTAATCGTGCACATGAACTTAATGTTCCTTGCTTTTCTCATGCCTTTTGTCTGCCCTGTCAATTCATCCATTATCCGTAACCGCTTATCCTGTGCAGGGTCGCAGGCAAGCTGGAGCCTATCCCAGCTGACTATGGGCAAGAGGTAGGGTACACCCTGGACAAGTTGCCAGATCATGGCAGGGCTGACAAATAGAGACAAACAACCATTCACACTCACATTCGGTCAATTTAGAGCCACCAATCGGCCTAACCCAGATAGCACACCTACGTCGGTCCACCGTCGGCTGCGCTGATGGTCCATGAGAGGTATGACCAGTGGGCCTTTGTCGGGCCGACGTCGGCAATCCGATAAAGGGGACAAAAAAGGATGCAGATATTCACTTTAATTGCTCTCATATTTTTTTTATTCTAAAGATTATTCAATTATAACAACAGCAGAGTAGTATTGTAACTTTTTATTTTCAGAATCTGCAGAATATTTTCAGAATCCGGCGGCCCACTAGCGACAGTGAGCAGCAAACACATCTGGTGGTCCATTATCGGACCACCAGAGGCTCGCGGGTGGCAGGACATGCAAGAGTAATGAGATCTCGTTTTTTTTTTCCCCTTTATCAGCTTGCCGACCTGGGCCCGACAAAGGCCCGCTGATCATACCTCTGATGGACCATCAGCGCAGCCGATGGTGGGCCAATGTTGGGCCGACGTAGGTGTGCTTTCTGGGAACCTGCATGTCTTTGGACTGTGGGGGAAACCAGAGCACCCGGAGGAAACCCACGCAAACACGGGGAGAATATGTAAACTCCACACAGAAAGGCCCTCGCCGGCTGCTGGGCTCGAACCCAGAAGCTTCTTGCTGCTAACCACTACACCATCATGCCACCCCTGCCTTGTCAAAGTTGGCCAAATCTCCAAAACCCAGTTTTGACCCAATGATCCATTCCTGGGATGGTCTTATTAAGAGACAAAGCCAACAGGACATTCTCTTGGTCAAAGCACTCCCAGTGAACCAGTTTACTTTGTCATCCCAAGATAGCTAAAATGAGTGATTGTGTCTCGCTGACTTTTGAATTAAATCAATCTTGGGCATTGATCTGCCCTGTTTAATTTTAAGACTCTCCTCGTAAAGAAGAGCATCTCCAAAATCAGATCGACAACATTAGCAATGCTTGCTATTTCGCACAGCTAACAGCTGGCTAGCTGGCTAGATTTCCCCTCCATTGTCTGGCTTAAAATAAACAAACAGCCTTTACTGAACCAAAACGAAATGAAACGAAACGAAACAAAATGAAAGCAAGGAACAAACTCACAAACTCTATATTTACAATTTTATTTATAGTATATACAAATGGAATTAGGAGCTGTATATTGGTCGGAAAAGGAATGAGAATGAGCAGCAGCTAGTCTCAAGACTTCACTTGCCAACACATTGTACGGACTGAGCTTGAATCCTTCCGATCGATGCAACGTATAATTTTTTTTTTTTTAAGATTTTTTTGGGGCTTTTTTCACCTTTATTGGATAGGACAGTGTAGAGACAGGAAATGAGCTGGAGAGAGAGACGGGGAGGGATCGGGAAATGACCTCAGGTCGGAATCGAACCTGGGTCCCCGGATTTATGGTATGGCGCCTTAGTCGACTGAGCCACGACGCCCCCCGCAATGTATAATTTTAAAACGCTGTCAGTCACATGACATTCAAAAGAGATCTGAGAGATCCTCCAATCATCACAGTCCCACCTTACTGTCAGCAACTCTCCATAGACCCGCGGTGAAGCCGGGCATCTGGAAATTGCATTTTAAAAGCATTTTGTCCAATAAATCTCTACCTTTGCTGCACTAAGATTAAAGCATATCTTGTCGTGGCATTAAACTACAGACACGCTGGGCATCGGTGGGTTTTCAATGGGTCGTGCTTCCTCAGGCTTCTATGGGGAAAAAAAAATCACATTATCAGATTATGATGACCAGCGAGAAATAACTGCTGAATGATCTAGCTGTAAAGCTGAGCACTTTCTAGCACAAAATATCGATTTGGACTCGAATAAGAGAGTTAAGTAATGCAGCGGGGAACCGTCATGGCCTTCTAGTCCTTCAGAAAACCCCAAACATATCAGCATTTCAAATGTTATATTTCATTTCTTTCATTCTTTCATAATTTCATAATAATTATTCACTTCTAATTCTAATTTGGCCTCATTTTCTATCAGATTTGCTTCAGAAATGAAAGGGTTACTGTCCTGAAAACATTAAAATCGAGTTATCCAATGAGATTGTTTTGTTTGTTGTGCCTAGGCTGAGAAAAGTTTAGAGCTGCTCACTCATTGGTTAGGACGTCATTGCCGGGACAGAAGGCCATGGCAGTGTATGTTTATGTAGGAAGTGACAGATGAATTAACCAATCAGATTTTGATTTATAGTGGGAGGGACCAAAAATTTATCACCCAAGGGCTTCTCGAAGACTAGCGCTAGCTTAACCGCAAGTCGACGCCGTCAGCACAGCAGTGAAGTCACCTTCCAGCCGGTGTAGCGTTCATCAGGAGTGTCAGTGAATGCTAATAAAGCGATCAAGCCAGTGATATCGAAAATGAGTAGCACAGGTTAACGACCGAGAAACTAAGATTTTTGTCTCCAGAATCTTCTTCCACGCTGCACGCTCGCTACAGTATTTTTCACTCAGACTTAAGTATTCATTTCCCGATGTAATTTGCTTAGCTACTTTTAAAATCAACATCGACAACTACAGACAACAGCGCGACCTGGCAGCCTGCCGCTAATCCCTTGCGAAATCCTTTGCCCTGTTGCTTTTTTGGTGTTTGGCTAAGTTGTGGCTGAGCTCAAGTCCCAGCTCTAATAGTAACAGTTCACCTAAATACATATTTAACAGACAAACTTTTTCGTAACATTTTACAAGAAGCTGGGCTTCCTTTGGAGTCTTAGAGCAGTCACCTCTGTTTGGAACCCAGATTTGATATTCCAGGAATAAAATGCTTGGGAAAAAAAAAAAGGTTCCCTCCTCCCCTCATGAAAATGTAAAGTCCAAATGTCCAAAAATAAGGCAATTACTTAATTAAGCTCTTTTTATAATCTGTAACTACTGAAAGCTGAGAATTATCCTCAGTCTGTTTTTAACAGTTTATTTAAATAATCATTTTCAGACAGCAGTCGTGTTTTTACCACGAAGCAGATGTTGTGACAAGCCAGATACCCGTGATATTTAATAGTTTGGTTATCAAAGCAGTGTTTTTTCTTCACATGGCTCCATGCATGTGTTCAGCCTTTGTGAGTTGGATTTGTTCTGTTGAAACAAGAAAAGGGTGCGGACTCTGTGTCCTGGGACAGCTGGGTGAAATGGGGGTTAACATGGCCGACCTTTGCCTCCCTTCACTCCCACCCTCTTTTACAGCCCTTTCAACAAACACACCAAGTTATCCTAAGAGTAATTACCAACGCGCACGATGCACATGGGGACCGCAGCTTCAATTTCATCACTTGTGCAAAGAAAGTGAATAGAAATGGCTTTTCATTATCATTCCTTTGTGGGAATTTATCACATTCAGGAGAACAAATGTGACGCTGGGGACTCATATACCTACAGTACATTCTGTGCTTTTTCCCGCATGAATATCCTGTTCGTTTGGAAGGTTATTGTTGGAAATGAAGAGTAATTACAATCTGGGACTTTGACATTAACTGGAGTGTATGAGAGAAAGGATTCAATTAAGACAATGCAGTTTATCATGTAGTGGACAATTGCTAGACAATGTCCCTGTGTAACACTGTTCCCAAGCCTCTGAGGAAATCACCGAATCTAATCATGCAGTATTAAATTATCTCTTAAACACACTTCATCAGGGTGGCACGGTGGTGTAGTGGTTAGCACTGTCGCCTCACAGCAAGAAGGTCCTGGGTTCGAGCCCCGTGGCCGGCGAGGGCCTTTCTGTGCGGAGTTTGCATGTTCTCCCCGTGTCCGCATGGGTTTCCTCTGGGTGCTCCGGTTTCCCCCACAGTCCAAAGACATGCAGGTTAGGGTAACTGGTGACTCTAAATTGACCGTAGGTGTGAATGTGAGTGTGAATGGTTGTCCGTGTCTATGTGTCAGCCCTGTGATGACCTGGCGACTTGTCCAGGGTGTACCCCGCCTTTCGCCCGTAGTCAGTTGGGATAGGCTCCAGCTTGCCTGCGACCCTGTAGAACAGGATAAAGCGGCTACAGATAATGAGATGAGATGAGATGAGATGAGACACACTTCATCGTTATCACTGGTCACCTTATTAGGAACACCCAGTCACCTGCTGTTTGTTTGATGCAGTTCTCTAATCAGCCGATCCCTGGACAGCAGTACGATGCCGTCATAAAATCATGCAGATACAAATCAAGAGCTTCGGTTAAGTAATGTTCGCAATATTGGAACATCAGAACGGGAAAAATTGTGATCTCAAAGAAGTGTGACTTCCTTTCACTGTGGCATGGGTGTTGTTTGAGCCACATGGGTGTTGGTTTGAGTATTTCAGAAACTGCTGATCTCCTGGGGTTTTCACACACAAACAACAGTCTCTAGATTTTACACAGACAGAATGGTGCGAAAAACAAAAAACATAGAGTGAATGAGTGAGTGAGTGAGAGTTCTGTGGGTGGACACAAGCGCCTTGTTGGTAAGCGAGGTCAGAGGAAAATGGACAGATTTTTCGGTGGTTCGAGCTTTTTTGCCAGGAAGGAAAGATATAGTAACTCATACCGTATAATCACTCTTTCCAACCGTGGTGAGCAGAAAAGCATCTCAGCATGCAACAGTAGAACAGAAGACCACATTGGGTTCCACTCCGGCAGCCAAGAACAGGAACCTTAGAATCAACCACAAGTTCCTATTAAAATGGCCGGTGAGTGTATAAGACCTGTTATTATCTGTTATACCATAGAATGCTCTCAGAGTAGCTTTGAATGCAAGGTTTATATTCATGTTAGTTCATATTAATACTTTATCATTTCTATAGTAACAGACACTTGTATAGCAGACACTCCATATATTTTCAGACTAATAACGAGACCATTAATGACAGCGTAGCTCATTCGGGCCTCGTCTAGTCCAGAAGGAACGATCTAAAGTGGGCCACCTTCCTTGCACAATAAATGCTGCAAGCTAGAGGTCTGCGCGGGTCGGATTTTTCAGTCCCGCTCCCGCCCGCGCCCGCATTGTGCAGTCCCGCTCCCGCCCGCAAAGAATTATGATTTTTCAGTCCCGCTCCCGCCCGCGCCCGCAAAGAATTATGATTTTCAGTCCCGCTCCCGCCCGCGCCTGCCATATTTTGTCCCGCTCCCGCCCGCAAATCCTGCATGATGCAGACGTTCGCGTTATTTCTCAGGAAAGTTCTTGTCTTGACACAGCGTGATGGTGCCCCGCCCCCTAGTGGATTTGAGCATAAATATCTACAGCTCACGTTCACGTTCGTTATTAATTACCTTGTTTCTGAATTCGGAATGTTGAAATGGCAGCATGTAGACCTAATAATAATAATTATTAAATAGGCTAATCATTTAAGTATGCGCTCTCCCGTGGTGCGTCTCCTATGAATAATTAGTGTGAAAGGAGAGATGGATCGCACTCTTGAACTTATTCTTTTAGTTACATTTCTTTTCAGTTGTTTTTAGCAGCAGAAGGAGACAAACGTTTCGGCTGTTGCCTTCGTCAGTGTCTCTAATAATAATAATAATAATAATAATAAACAATAAACAATAAAAAAAGACAGGCGAGGACGTAATTCCAAGTGGAAATTTGGTATATTTATTGTTCAGCCATACAAAACATTAGGCTAACCCAGTTTACATTTGTAAAGCATTTCTAACTAAAATGTCCGATTTCAGGACTCTTGACTTTTTAATGGTAAATGTACCTCTTTTTAAAGCAGCACTTACTTTTGAAGCACTGTGAGCTTCAGTAAAGGAGCTCTGCTCTTCTGCCATGATCGGAGATCTCAAACACGGAAGAGGAAAGGAATCGGAAACGTACGAGAGTTATTTATCCTCTCCTGGATCAGAATCAGAATCAGAATTCTGATGACCAGCTCATCTAAGGTGTCATTGAGGCATCATGTTAGTGTGGGTCACTGGAGGCTGGGTGTGAACGGCGAGTCATTAGAGTGATCAAAGGATTGCCCGTTAGGGTGATCAATGGCAAATTAAGATGCCATTCCTCACTCAATCTGGCAATCTGACTCTCTCTGCAAATTTGGGCATCTTAAAATGTTTTTATTAATGCCAAATAAAATATCCAGCACAAATTATATATGATAGACATCAATTAATAATTTATAAATTTTATTTTAAACACGTTTTTAGTTAGCGGGACTGCAGCCTATCACCGCTCCCGCCCGCGCCCGCATATGTGCACTCCTGCTCCTGCCCGCGCCCACAATGAGCTTTCAAAATTTGTCCTGCGCCACATTGCTTTGCGGCGGGTCCCGCGAGTCCCGCAGGGCTCCCGCGGGAGTGCAGGGCTCTACTGCAAGCTATATACACTACGGTATATATGAGCTATATATAGAAGCTATACACACCCTAGGAATACTGACCTATTTGCCAGAAAGAATCCAAAACGGTGAGGAATTGACCAAGAAGAAGTGATTTTTTTTGTTGCTATTGTTGAACCGCTCATTAAGGATTAATTAGTCCATAACTTCATGAATAACTGTAATGAAGCAAATCTGTATAGAAGTTATATGCACCATAGGCACCCCTACCTTCATGCCAGAAAGAATCAAAATCAGTGAAGAATTGAGGGAGAGGAAGCGATTTGTGTGGAAACCGCTAGTTGGGGCTTGATTAATTTGTCCATTATCAATTGCGATTATGCAAATTTGGGTAGAAGCTACTGTATATGCACCCCAGGCAGACCTACCTTCCTGCCAAAAAGAATAAAAATTGGTGAAGAATTGAGAGAGAAGAAGTGATTTTCGTGAAATGTGGACGATGGATGATGGACATACAATGGACAACACATGATGGCGTAAACTCATAGCCTGTCGGCCAGATGAGCTAATAATAAACATTGAAAAATGTTATTCAACAAATAAAACGTATAATCTTTGAGACAGTAAGGTTTTATGTAAAGAGACTTTATTCACATTTATGGAAGGAGTCTCCAGTGTTAGAGCTTTGCAATAATCCGGGGTAGACCTTTAACCAAGTTTGCCAAACTGGAAAGTCTTGAGGGCAGAAAATGTGTTTCCGCGTGCATTCTTGGTAACAACAAATCAAGCTCTTTTTTTTTTTGTATTATTTTACATGAGAAAAAAAGAGAAGTTGGTAAAGGTGTGACTGTTTATGGCTGCTTTTAGTGTAAGTAATAACAGAAATTAAGTTGCTCTGCAGATGTTCTACAACACTGAATATAAATCTAATAAACAGGTAAAAAGTAGGCGGCACGGTGGTGTAGTGGTTAGCGCTGTCGTCTCACAGCAAGAAGGTCTGGGTTCGAGCCCCGTGGCCGGCGAGGGCCTTTCTGTGTGGAGTTTGCATGTTCTCCCCGTGTCCGCGTGGGTTTCCTCCGGGTGCTCCGGTTTCCCCCACAGTCCAAAGACATGCAGGTTAGGTTAACTGGTGACTCTAAATTGACCGTAGGTGTGAATGTGAATGGTTGTCTGTGTCTATGTGTCAGCCCTGTGATGACCTGGCGACTTGTCCAGGGTGTACCCCGCCTTTCGCCCGTAGTCAGCTGGGATAGGCTCCAGCTTGCCTGCGACCCTGTAGAACAGGATAAAGCGGCTACAGATAATGAGAACCTTGAAGGGTACAACATTTTTTACCTGTAAGGGCGTGTGTGTAAAGCGTACCTTTAAATCTTTGTTATAAACCTAATTGAGGTCCGATTATGCACACTTTAACATTTTATTCATGCTTTCATTCACATTTCCAGGTACGTACTAAAAGGTGCTGACTGCAAAGTCATCTGACTACAAAACAACCAAGTCATCTAAAAAAAAAATGTTTTTTTTAAATTGTGCATGGCATTTTCTTCTGTCCTACAAGAACAATATCAAGCGGACGAATGAGATGTGATCATTTTGATGTCCTGAGGGTCGCTTTTTTCTGTTTTGGGACCGTTTTCCTCCCTCTTGAGGTAAACAGTATGACCCTACGGAAACAGGAAACAGCTGAATATGAGGAGCGTTAACTAATTAGCATAACTATGGAACTGCGTCACACCAAGATGGCGGCATTGACTCTGCATTGACATCGACATCGGAGAGTTTTGAGTCGCAGGGATGTAATTTGTGGTTGACGTTCGCAAATAGATCCATGAAACAAAAGATGAATATATATATTTTCTCTCTTCCTGCTTTTGTGTTCTCGTTTCTTTCTCTGTCAGATGAAAATATGAGGTGTATGACTCCATACTCGCTACCGTGGAGTCGAGTGCATGCATTCTAAGGCTAGCGCTAGCTAGAACGATTTACAGTGGTGCTTGAAAGTTTGTGAACCCTTTAGAATTTTCTATATTTCTGCATAAATATGACCTAAAACATCATCAGATTTTCACACAAGTCCTAAAAGTAGATAAAGAGAACCCAGTTAAACAAATGAGACAAAAATATTATACTTGGTCATTTATTTATTGAGGAAAATGATCCAATATTACATATCTGTGAGTGGCAAAAGTATGTGAACCTCTAGGATTAGCAGTTAATTTGAAGGTGAAATTAGAGTAAGGTGTTTTCAATCAATGGGATGACAATCAGGTGTGAGTGGGCACCCTGTTTTATTTAAAGAACAGGGATCTATCAAAGTCTGATCTTCACAACACATGTTTGTGGAAGTGTATCATGGCACGAACAAAGGAGATTTCTGAGGACCTCAGAAAAAGCGTTGTTGATGCTCTTCAGGCTGGAAAAAGTTACAAAACCATCTCTAAAGAGTTTGGACTCCACCAATCCACAGTCAGACAGATTGTGTACAAATGGAGGAAATTCAAGACCATTGTTACCCTCCCCAGGAGTGGTCGACCAACAAAGATCACTCTAAGAGCAAGGCATGTAATAGTCGGTGAGATCACAAAGGACCCCAGGGTAACTTCTAAGCAACTGAAGGCCTCTCTCACATTGGCTAATGTTAATGTCCATGAGTCCACCATGAGGAGAACACTGAACAACAATGGTGTGTATGGCAGGGTTGCAAGGAGAAAGCCACTGCTCTCCAAAAAGAACATTGCTGCTCGTCTACAGTTTGCTAAAGATCACGTGGACAAGCCAGAAGGCTATTAGAAAAATGTTTTGTGGACGGATGAGACCAAAATAGAACTTTTTGGTTTAAATGAGAAGCGTTATGTTTGGAGAAAGACAAACACTGCATTCCAGCATAAGAACCTTATCCCATCTGTGAAACATGGTGGTGGTAGTATCATGGTTTGGGCCTGTTTTGCTGCTTCTGGGCCAGGATGGCTTGCCATCATTGATGGAGCAATGAATTCTGAATTATACCAGTGAATTCTAAAGGAAACTGTCAGGACATCTGTCCAGGAACTGAATCTCAAGAGAAGGTGGGTCATGCAGCAAGACAACGACCCTAAGCACACAAGTTGTTCTACCAAAGAATGGTTAAAGAAGAATAAAGTTAATGTTTTTGAATGGCCAAGTCAAAGTCCTGACCTTAATCCAATCGAAATGTTGTGGAAGGACCTGAAGCAAGCAGTTCATGTGAGGAAACCCACCAACATCCCAGAGTTGAAGCTGTTCTGTACGGAGGAATGAGCTAAAATTCCTCCAAGCCGGTGTGCAGGACTGATCAACAGTTACCGGAAACGTTTGGTTGCAGTTATTGCTGCACAAGGGGGTCACACCAGATACTGAAAGCAAAGGTTCACATACTTTTGCCACTCACAGATATGTAATATTGGATCGTTTTCCTCAATAAATAAATGACCAAGTATAATATTTTTGTCTCATTTGTTTAACTGGGTTCTCTTTATCTACTTTTAGGACTTGTGTGAAAATCTGATGATGTTTTAGGTCATATTTATGCAGAAATATAGAAAATTCTAAAGGGTTCACAAACTTTCAAGCACCACTGTAGTTATCTGTCCAGAAAAATGACACGTCATCTAACCTTATTCTATCCTGCAGTTGCACTCAATAGGCAGGCTTTCCTTTTCTTTTCCACTGGAGGGAGAGCCGAGTCCGCCATGTTTGCCCACGCCGACTTGTTTTGGTTAAAAGTAGGTCAAACACACCCCATGGTGGTCACATGATATTGTTGCTTACTTGCTTCGGCGATCTCCGGGATCGTAAAATGTGGGACGCTTTTTATCTCGGCAAAACATTTACACACAGGATACATGGTGTATGTGTGTAGCCGTGAAACATCTCAAAACTCCATCAGCGATAGAAATAGAGCATTTCTGCCCAGAATTCAATTTTGCAGTCAGAATCTTTAAACGACAAAGAGTTAACCAGCACTGTGTACGTCATCGTCAACAAACTTGCTTACACTTAACCAGAGTTTAAATTTTGTAGACTGTTTTCCTTGTTTGTAACTCAATGACAGTTTATTTCGCTAATTATCTAATCCCCGACCACAACAGGCTACGATTATCCAAATGTTGCCATGGCAACATACTGCAGCTTATAAACCATTCCTCCCAAATTAAAATGAATGTTTTAACTGCCCCCTTAAATTCAGTCTATTACATCAAAGATACATGAAGCTTGAGGAAATTAAGCAAAATTAATTAAGAACAATAAATCTACGGTATTTTCAGCATAAAGCTTGAAACAGGACTGAGTTTAGGCATGATGTGGTGTTTTATTGTTTCCCGTTCAGAAGGCTCATGCTAAGCAAACATTTAAATCAATGTTTGTACTGAGGTTGAGATGTGACAGAATAACAGTCAGAGCATGCGTTTTATTATTTTTCTCAGTGGGCCGTATCTGTAAGCATCCTACTACACCCATGCTGGTGCTTTCCAAGCAAATAAACACTCGTTAAAATCGACGTCATGCATTCTTCTCATTGTTACTTGGCATTTCAATAGCGAAGGCAGTAATAAAGTGTCAGTACAGGCCAAAAGATTTTAATACATTTGAACAAGCTTTTATATTCACCAGAAGCACTGATTTAAAGCGATATCTTTGACAGGATCTACTTTGGAGGCATGAACTTGTCATCAAAGACAAGTCAAAATATTATCAATACATTATTATCTACATTAACTGATCTAAAGCTACAGTGGTGCTTGAAAGTTTGTGAACCCTTTAGAATTTTCTATATTTCTGCATAAATATGACCTGAAACATCATCAGATTTTCACACAAGTCCTAAAAGTAGATAAAGAGAACCCAGTTAAACAAATGAGACAAAAATATTACACTTGGTCATTTATTTATTGAGGAAAATGATCCAATATTACATAACTGTGAGTGGCAAAAGTATGTGAACCTTTGCTTTCAGAATCTGGTGTGACCCCCTTGTGCAGCAATAACTGCAACTAAACGTTTGCGGTAACTGTTGGTCAGTCCTGCACACCGGCTTGGAGGAATTTTAGCCCGTTCCTCCGTACAGAACAGCTTCAACTCTGGGATGTTGGTGGGTTTCCTCACATGAACTGCTCGCTTCAGGTCCTTCCACAACATTTCCATTGGATTAAGGTCAGGACTTTGACTTGGCCATTCCAAAACATTAACTTTATTCTTCTTTAACCATTCTTTGGTAGAACTACTTGTGTGCTTAGGGTCGTTGTCTTGCTGCATGACCCACCTTCTCTTGAGAGTCAGTTCATGGACAGATGTCCTGACATTTTCCTTTAAAATTCGCTGGTATAATTCAGAATTCATTGTTCCATCAATGATGGCAAGCCGTCCTGGCCCAGATGCAGCAAAACAGGCCCAAACTATGATACTACCACCACCATGTTTCAAAGATGGGATAAGGTTCTTATGCTGGAGTGCAGTGTTTTCCTTTCTCCAAACATAACGCTTCTCATTTAGACCAAAAAGTTCTATTTTGGTCTCATCCGTCCACAAAACATTTTTCCAATAGCCTTCTGGCTTGTCCACGTGATCTTTAGCAAACTGCAGATGAGCAGCAATGTTCTTTTTGGAGAGCAGTGGCTTTCTCCTTGCAACCCTGCCATGCACACCATTGTTGTTCAGTGTTCTCCTGATGGTGGACTCATGAACATTAACATTAGCCAATGTGAGAGAGGCCTTCAGTTGCTTAGAAGTTACCCTGGGGTCCTTTGTGACCTCGCCAACATTTCACGCCTTGCTCTTGGAGTGATCTTTGTTGGTCGACCACTCCTGTGGAGGGTAACAATGGTCTTAAATGTCCTCCATTTGTACACAATCTGTCTGACTGTGGATTGGTGGAGTCCAAACTCTTTAGAGATGATTTTGTAACCTTTTCCAGCCTGATGAGCATCAACAACGCTTTTTCTGAGCTCCTCAGAAATCTCCTTTGTTTGTGCCATGATACACTTCTACCCTGTCCACACTAGGGATTTTGTACCGATACGAAACTACTTTCGTACCGCAACACCTGTCCACACTAGCAACTATACCAGTACTGTAGCGGTATAACGGTATCGGTACGAAACCCACAAATGCATGGGTTTCGTACCGGTACAGTATCGGTACTGTAGCGCTTCGCTGTAGTGTGGACAGATGAAGCGGCTCTGTATCGATACAAATATAATGCGCATGCGCAAAGTCACACACCTCAATCGATGTCTTCGCTGAATAAAATAGTGAAGAACGGAGATTCGTTTGTTTCTTTCTCAACTGCCTCGCGCGTTTTATACGATTCGACTGAATAAATGACCACCAGAAATACAGACTGTACATTGACAACAAAAAGCACACACACGTTGTTTCATCCGCCATATATTCTCGGAAGGAAGTTACTCGGTAACCACGGAAACATTTCGCGCACGCGCATTTCAACTACCGTGAAAGAAAACCACAAACATTTCTCGCTAGTGTGGACAGATGCACTAAACTGTACCGGTATACTTTGTATCGATACAGTTATACCACTTTTGGACCGGTATAAGTGTGAACACAGCATTCCACAAACATGTGTTGTGAAGATCAGACTTTGATAGATCCCTGTTCTTTAAATAAAACAGGGTGCCCACTCACACCTGATTGTCATCCCATTGATTGAAAACACCTGACTCTAATTTCACCTTCAAATTAACTGCTAATCCTAGAGGTTCACATACTTTTGCCACTCACAGATATGTAATATTGGATCATTTTCCTCAATAAATAAATGACCAAGTATAATATTTTTGTCTCATTTGTTTAACTGGCTTCTCTTTATCTACTCTTAGGACTTGTGTGAAAATCTGATGATGTTTTAGGTCATATTTATGCAGAAATATAGAAAATTCTAAAGGGTTCACAAACTTTCAAGCACCACTGTTATAAACTGATTTTAAGGTAGGCTGCCTTTCAGATTTTTCAAGTGTAGGTCATAAAAATAATTTTCCCAAAACCCAATTATTTTTGTTTAGTGGACCAAAAGTTGCCAAATTCGAATCACAGACTTCCAATTTTCTTCGTTTTTTAAAAATAGAACAATTTGTGAATTTAAGGCCATGTGTCCCTAAATTCTCTGCTATTTTTTCCTACTTCACCATGACCCAATTCAAGATACTACATCATGCATCATGTGGTGGGCTTTCCCTGTTCGCGCAAGGCATTGTGGGATACAAATTTGAAACAGGAGAGAAAAATGGAGGATGTGAGTGCACGAATGAAACGTGAAAGACTGACTACAGTAAAGGAAAGCGAGAAGAAAAGACATTACGTTATATACGAAGGAAAGGAAACGCAGGACCAACCTAATAAATATTGGTGGTCAGCGAGCACCTCGGTGTGATCAGCTGTTCGTTTAGCTACAGAATGTACTTCAGGGTAGGCTCTCTCCCAGCACAAGAGGAAGCATAAGTGATGTACGTGTACATTGATTGGTCGAACATGAGTCAATGCAGCGCCGGCACCCTCCATTTTTCAAAATCCATGTAAAATGTTAGCCGTGTAAGCAACAGCTCTTAACATTAGTGTTAAAAATGCAGAAAAAAGAATAAACATAGACAAATGGACCGACAGAGATGTCCAGGTTTTATTTAGCATATATGCAATGGAGAAAATCCAACACAATTTTGACGCATCAAAACAAAATCTAAAAATCTTTGCATTTCCTGCTAACACCATGCTAGCAAGCTGGCTTCCATCACTTCAGCATTCCTACTGGTGGTGCAAAGCCAAAAAAAAAAATCCCTTGAAAGTATGTAGTTCTTGGAGGAGCTACCTCATGGGTTCCTCTCACTAAGGGTGTATTCAGACCAGGATAGTTCGATAGTTCACTTGCTTTGGTCCGAACCAAATGTTTTTTTTTATTTTTTCATTTTGGTGCGGTTCGCTTTCACACTGTACATTTTAGTAAGCGGACCAAAATCTGTCAACAAAGCCACGCGCCCTGAGGTCGTTCAGCTATTGGTCAGAGACGACACGCGCACAAAGCGTTAAGTTCAAAAGTAGTCATGGAGGCTTTCCGTGCTGTTATTCTTTTTAATGTCATCAAAGCTATATGTTTTTTCCAGTTTTTACTGTTTTCACAATTGTGCGATTACTATGCTGTTGTACAAGTAATTTATCAACGACGACGACAAAGGGCAAGGCGGCTACGGAGGATAGCGCTGATGAGCGCACATCATGTTCTGACAGTTCTGGCTCTTCACGCAATAGATGAATTTCTTTTTTGCGTCGCTAGTACCGCCACTTTTTGAAAGAATGTCCCTGATTTTAATGTAGGTCTGACGGAGTTTCTTCACTTTTAGCCGACATTGTTCTGGGGAGCGCGTGAACCCCTTCTCCTTCATTTTCTCACTGAATACAGCAAACACGTCGGCATTTTTGTGTGTTCTCTCCAAAAGCTCAGATATGTGGACATCTGCCCATATATCCACAAGGGTACGCGTTTCTTCCTCGGCCCACGTTTGCCCCCTACTCATTTTTTGTACTCTGTAGTCTAGCCTACCACTGGTCTGAATGACTGAACGACTGTTGTAAGGTTCCCTTGACAACCGAAATAGTGTTTGCACTTTGCGGTGGAGTGTCAAGACTCTGTTTCCCATAATGCTCGACAAACGACGGAAGCTCCCGAGGTACAAAAAAGCAAAACTGTCGGATTAGGTCCGGTCTGCTTTCACACCTCCAAAAGATCTGCACCAGGGTTCCTCTGGTCTGGACCGAGTCCGACCTTGCAGCTCGGTCTCGGTCCGCTTGTTTGGTCCGGACCAGAGTTCGGTGGTTTGTATTCAGACCAACCCAA
This sequence comes from Neoarius graeffei, assembly GCF_027579695.1. Taxonomy (NCBI): domain Eukaryota; kingdom Metazoa; phylum Chordata; class Actinopteri; order Siluriformes; family Ariidae; genus Neoarius; species Neoarius graeffei. Next base: position 84,657,438 of record NC_083578.1, read on the forward strand.
AAGGTCCGGACCAAGGGAAATTTGGTTCGTTTGGTCGTTTGGTCCGGACCAAACAACGTAGGTGTGAATACGCCATAAGTCTCTAGAACTGTTTGGTCTGAAAGTGGACTATTCCATCATGGTAATTCCATACTACAAACGTGATAGTATTTCTGGACCGGAGATTAAAAAGATCTTCTGCCGATCTTCACCTCTCGTTGTTAAGTATCCAGTTTAAATAAATGCTGAGCTTACATGATGAGAGAGCTACAGTAACCCGGGAAGTGAATTCCAAACGACTACCACGAGCTGAATTCAGCATCTCAAGGTCAGTTTGCTAATCCACAAGGGCGGCTTTGTATTACATCCCTCTGGGAAGGACCTGTGGTCTAGTTACAGATTAAAGCTCAGATTAAAAACAGTGAGGTCAGAGTCCAGTCCTGGATGCTGGGATTTGTGGTCTCCAGTTTTACTAACACTATAAATTCAAGATTAGTGATGAATTAAACCAGAGGTGTTAAATGAGGCGTGGTGTCAAACTATTCGCTACTGTGTCCTTCAAGAACTGGAGTTTCATTTGTCCTGCTTTAAAATATTAGTTAGAAACCAAGAGGGCTTGCTTTTTTTTCCCAAAATAAAATCTCATACCTTCACTACAGTGCTTGATTGGGGTCTAAAGGATGGCTGAAGCTCTGATTTTGGTGGCTCAGCTGTTGCTGATCAACTCACTCCTGTGTGGGTGGATCCGTTTTCAGTCGCTTTCTTCCTTCAGCTCTCTCTCTCTCTCTCTCTCTCTCTCTCGCTCTGACACACAAAAACACTCATACAGAAATACTTCTCTAGCTTATTTTCGGCAATATTGGATTATAACGAGGTCTGTTATGGGTTAATTTTTTAAATCTGCCAATCACAAAGAAAATGACTGTAGGATCTCTCGAAATTACATTTTTGGAATAAACATCTGGATAAACAGCTGAGATATGGTTATAATGATGTCTTATGTCCTTGACCACTGGCTAGATGTTTTTCATGGACTAATATCTTCATACCGGGACTGGTATCTTCATTACTTTATTACTACAGCGTTTATTCTTATCTTTATGGTTCATCATATGAAATACATAACTCTATTACTATTTAATAATAATAATAATAATAATAATAATAATAATCTCATCTCATTATCTCTAGCCGCTTTATCCTGTTCTACAGGGTCGCAGGCAAGCTGGAGCCTATCCCAGCTGACTACGGGCGAAAGGCGGGGTACACCCTGGACAAGTCGCCAGGTCATCACAGGGCTGACACATAGACACAGACAACCATTCACACTCACATTCACACCTACGGTCAATTTAGAGTCACCAGTTAACCTAACCTGCATGTCTTTGGACTGTGGGGGAAACCGGAGCACCCGGAGGAAACCCACGCGGACACGGGGAGAACATGCAAACTCCACACAGAAAGGCCCTCGCCGGCCACGGGGCTCGAACCCAGGACCTTCTTGCTGTGAGGCGACAGCGCTAACCACTACACCACCGTGCCGTCATAATAATAATAATAATAATAAATGCACAAATTTATATAGTGCCATATCTATGACTTTGTGGCACTTTACACTAATAATAATCAAAATTGACTGTGTACAATTAAAATAAATGTCTAAAATATACATGAAAATAAAACCATAAGTTATTCATAAGCCATTCTCAAGAGATGTGTTTTAAGTTCTTTTTTGAACTGTTTGAGATTGGTTATGTTCTTTAAGTTCTTTGGAAGTGTATTCCATAATTTACGGCCAGCATACTTAAATGGCCTTCCACCAAAAGTACAGTGTCTTGCAAAAGTATTCATCCCCCTTGGTGTTTGTCCTGTTTTGTCGCATTACAAGCTGGAATTAAAATGGATTTTTGGAGGGTTAGCATCATATCATATGATTTACACAACATGCCTATCACTATAAAGGTGCAAATTGTTTAATTTTATTTATTTATTTATTTATTTTTGTGACACAAACAGTAATCAAGATGAAAAAACAGAAACCTGAGGTGTGCATAGGTATTCACTCCCCAAAGTCAATACTTTGTAAAATCACCTTTTGCTGCAATTACAGCTGCAAGTCTCTTGGGGTATGTCTCTATTAGCTTAGCACATCTAGCCACTGGGATTTTTGCCCATTCCTCAAGGCAAAACTGCTCCAACTCCTTCAAGTTAGATGGGTTGCGTTGGTGTACAGCAATCTTTAAGTTATGCCAATGGGATTGAGGTCTGGGCTTTGACTAGGCCATTCCAAGACATTTAAATGTTTCCCTTTAAACCACTCCACTGTAGCTTTAGCAGTATGTTTAGGGTCATTGTCTTGCTGAAACATGAACCTTTGTCCCAGTCTCAAACTTCTGGTTGACCCAAACAGGTTTTCCTCCAGAATTGCCCTGTATTTAGTGCCATGCATCTTTCCTTCAGTCTTGACCAGCTTCCCTGTCCCTGCAGATGAAAAATATCCCCACAGCATGATGCTGCCACCACCATGCTTCATTGTAGGAAAGGTGTTCTCAGGGTGTTGGGTTTGCGCCACACATGGCGTTTCCCGTGATGGCCAAAAAGTTCAATTTTTGTCTCATCTGACCAGAGAATCTTCTTCCCTGTGTTTGGAGAGTCTGCCACATGCTGTTGGGCAAACTCCAAATGTGTTTTCTGATTTTTTTTCTTTAAGCAATGACTTTTTTTCTGGCCACTCTTCCATCAAGCCCTGCTCTGTGGAGTGTGTGAATTAAAGTGGTCCTATGGACAGATACTCCCATCTCCACTGTGGATCTTTGCGGCTCCTTCCGTGTTATCTTTGGTGTCTTTGTTGCATCTCTGATTAATGCCCTCCTTGCCCGGTCTGTGAGTTTTGGTGGGCGGCCTTCTCTTGTGAGGTTTGTAGTGGTGCCATATTCTTTCCATTTTGCTATAATGGATTTAATGGAGCTCCTTGAGATATTCAAAGTTTGGGATATTTTTTATAACCCAACCCTGATCCGTACTTCTCCACAACTTTGTCTCTGACCTGTTTGGAGGCTCCTTGGTTTTCATGTTGCTTGCTTAGTAGTGTTGCAGAGTCAGGGTCCTTCCAGAACAGGTTGCTTTATACAGACATCATGTGACCGATCATGTGATATTTTAATTGCACATACGGGTAGGTGGATCTTAATCATCTAATTATGTGACTTATGAAGTGAATTGGTTGGACCAGCTCTTATTTAGGGGTTTCATACGAAAGGGGGTGAATACCTATGCACACTTCAGATTTGTTTTTTTTTTTATCTTAATTATTGTTTGTGTCACAATAAAAAAAAACAATTTGCACCTTTAAATTGGTAGGCATATTGTGTAAATCAAATGGTGCTAAACCCACAAAAATCCATTTTAATTCCAGCTTGTAATGCGACAAAACAGGACAAACACCAAGGGGGATGAATACTTTTGCAAGACAGTGTACTGCATTTGAATCTTGGAATGACAAGATCAGCCCTGTGATGATCTGACGACTTGTCCAGGGTGTACCCCGCCTCTCGCCCATAGTCACCTGGGATAGGCTCCAGCTTGCCGGCGAACCTGTAGGACAGGATAAGCGGCTACAGATAATGGATGGATGGATGGATGGATGGATGGATGGATGGATGGATGGAATGACAAGATCATTGCTGCCATCCGCTCTTGTGCCTTTGTTGGGTCTCTTGTGGAGAATTTCCATAAGGTATGACAGCGAGGCTCCATAAAGCGACTTGTGTACAGTAACCAAAACTTTATAGTCAATCCTTCCTCTGATAGGCAACCAATGGAGAGCTTTCATTACAGATGTAATACAATCGTACTTGCCAGTGCGGCTGATAAACAGTGCAGACGACTTCTGTTTATCATGCAGGTAGTTAAGACTAGAAGCTGGCAGGCCATCGAGGATACCATTACAGTAATCTAACTTTGATGTAATCATCATGTTTACCATGATCTTGGCAGCCTCCTCACTAATGCAATGGCGAACTTTAAGCATGTTGTTTAGCTTAAAGAGGCAGATCTTTGCAATGTTCTTGATATGCTCCTTTAGAGTCATTGTGTTCTCCAGATCACATCCTAGAACATGGATAGAGTTAGTAAGAGTAACAGGTTCCTGGCCAACCATCAGAGGGGATAGCTCGGACTATGTCGAGGACCTGCGATGACAATAACTTCGGTCTTGTCATCGGTGAGTTTCAGTTTGTTGGCTGACATCCATTGACGAATATCAGCCATCAGGCACTCCATTTGGGCTTTCACTAGAGATGAGTTTCCATTGGTGAAGGTAATGTACCGCTGACAATTGTCAGCATACAGATGGATGTTGACGCCATGCTTTCGGGCAATGTCATCAAGAGGCAAAATGTACATGGTAAAGAGTTTAGGGCCCAAAACAGATCCCTGTGGTACTCCAAACTTCAGGTCTTTCAGTTCTGATTTGATTTAAAGAAAATTATAATAAAACTTGACCAAAATACAGGCAACACTGATGGTTATGGAAATCTTACTGAATAACCTTCTCATAGCCAAAGGTTAAACAGTGTTAGGATTACAGTTACAGCCGTAGTAGCTGCAGTCATAGTTTCACAGGTGTTATGAAGAAGAAGAAACCTTTATTTGTCACACGCACACTTCAAGCACAGTGAAATTCATCCTCTGCATTTAACCCATCTGAAGCAGTGAACACACGCACACACTCAGAGCAGTGGGCAGCCACACCAGAGCGCCCGGGGAGCAGTCGGGGTTAGGTACTTTGCTCAAGGGCACCTCAGCTCAAGGCCGCCGCACGTCAACCTAACTGCATGTCTTTGGATTGTGGGGAAACCGGAGCACCCAGAGGAAACCCACTCAGACATGGGGAGAACATACAAACTCCACACAGAAAGGCCCTCGCCGGCTGCTGGGTTCGAACCCGGAACCTTCTTGCTGTGAGGCGACTGTGCTAACCACTACACCACCGTGCTGCCCCACAACACTACAAGAGTGCTCTGAGAGCACAATATCCCCCACTGGCAACTAAAATGCGACTGAATTGAACGAAATTGCAATATGTGTATTACTGACATATAACAAAGAATCCTGCCAAGTTTCGTGAATTTCCTCCAAATATTGTGGAGGAGTTGACTTCAGAAGGTGAGTACCCTTCCCAGGATGGACGGACATCGCCATGACATAATCCCCCTTTGGGCCTTTTAGCCAGTAGGGAATTAAAAACTTTTTACCAAATTACATGAAATTCCTCCAAAAATTGTGAGGGAAGTTGATTTCAGAAAGCAAGCGCACCTTGATGAAATTGCCAAAGTACAAGTTTGTTAATAATCAAGGGCATAACTCTGATAAAATCTGCCCAAATTAAACAAAATTTAAATATACGTATAACTGTCATATAACGAAGCCTTTTGCCAAGTTTGGTGAAATTCCTCCATTAATTGTGAGAGGAGTTGATTTCAGAAGAACGTACACCCTCATGAAATTGCCAAAGTACAAGTTATTTAATTAAGGGTCAAAATTCTGGTAAAATTTTCACAAACGAAATCAAATCATAATATACGTATTACCGTCATATAACAAGGCCTTTTACCAAGCTTCGAGAAATTCGTCAAAAAATTGTGAGAGGAGTTGATGTCAGAAGGCGAGCACCCCTTCATGAAATTGTGAAAGTACAAGGTTGTTAATCAAGGGCTGTAACTCTGGTAAAATGCGACCGAATTGGACAAAATAACAATATGCGTATTTCGGACATACAACAATGCCTTCTGCCAAGTTTCGTGAATTTCCTCAAAAAATTGTGAGAGGAGTTGATTTCAGAAGGTGAGTACGCGTCCCGAGACGGACGGACGGACAACGCCACGACATAATCCTCCTTCGGGCCTTTCAGCCAGCGGGGGATAAAAAAATTTTAAATAAAAAAAGAAATGAAAAGAGACATCATGCAATTTGAGAAGGCTGAATTTTTCTGCTGAATTTTTAGATGAAGGATAAACCCTGAGAACATGTCACTTATTATTAACATCAATATTTAATTTTGCTTGGCTTTCTAGATGAGTCAAATCCTTTCAATTTCAACACGACGGGTACAATATTTGAAGTTTTATCAGCGCCTGGATCACAAAGGGAGCGGCTGAGGCTTAACAAAAGAAGTGGTGTTTACTCTGAGAGCTTTATCAGAGGTTCCTTTGCAGTGTCTTAGCAGGCCCTTTCGTTCTGCTTTAAAGAGCTGGAGATATGAGACTAATCCCATCCTCAACACGCCAAAAAAAAAATCATCTCTAAAATAGCGAGACCGTGCAGGTTTTTGAATATCAATGCAACTTTTTTACTGAACGGAACAAGACTCTTTGAGCAAGAGCTTAGTTTTATTCCCCTCGGTAAATCTGCCTTGATACGAGATGGATCTTTTTCTCGCTGTGCTCTGTAGAATCCACACTGCTGTAAGACTCTTTGGATTTATGATATTCATAATATCTAGGTTCTGTTCAGGAAAAAGGAAAATCTTTTCACAGGCTTATCAAGTTTGCACAGAAAACATTGAATAAATCACGGTCTGAACGTTTTGCACCAATTCCATGAATTACCTTTGTAAACTGAGATTCAAATACAGTTCTGAAAGGTTTGACCACCCAAATGTGTGGACGCTCCTTTGTGTTTGGGAATGCAGAGAATGTTAGTTCAGTGCTCTCGGACCCAGTGTTTCGGCGTCTGGAATAACACACAGGAAGTAACGGAGATGATGCTGCATCCAAATTCAGGCTGAATTCAATGCTGCACCAATTACTCATTTTCCCTTCTTTCACAAAGCAGGAAAGCACATGATGTCCGACAGTAAATACTGCCCACTGCTGAATGAGGTCCATATGCTGTACTGTGCACGTAGGAGGAGAGGTAACGTTAGCTTCCCTCGTCTCTCTGACACTCTCCAGTGGATTAGTGCGTCTCGCTTCATGTGTCTCGAGTCTTTTCCTGTCCTCTCGTATTACATTTTGTGCTATTCAACAGGAAAGCCGATACACACGCACTACACATACCATGTGCACACACACACACACACACCACAAACACCACACACACCCTATTGAGTCACTTTTTTAGGCATTCTAAACATTTCTGGTGATTTGAGGGTGCACTTTCCTGCTCAGTCGTTTTACAGAAAAGAAACACTCGAGGAATTGTACGAGCCGGTTAAATCTCTCTCATGCTGCTTCTCTGGTGATTAAAGTTTCCACTTACTCATTCGCTTGTCCGCGCACACACACACACACACACACAGAGCTTCTCCCCCACTATCTCTTTCACTCCCTAGGATTACACACACACACACACACACACAGTCTGTGTCCTTCCCACTATCTAGGTAGGCCTCTCTCTCTCTCTCTCTCTCTCTCAATCTCTCTCTTTTTCTCTCAATCTCTCTCTCTCAGTCTTAATCTCTCTCTCTCAAGCTCTCTCACTCTCTCTCCCAATCTCTCTCTCTCTTTCGCTCAATCTCTCTCTCTCTCAATCTCTTTCTCTCAGTCTCTCTCAATATTGCTCTCCCTCTCAATTTCTCTCTCTCTCTCTCTCTCTCTCACACACACACACACACACACACACACACACACGCTCCCTCATCTCTTGCCACGTTGCTTGTGGTTCCTGATGGCAGCATGGCATTCCCACACACTGACACACTGACATACTTCCCTCCCATCCTGTTTCTCTGCTCTCCTCTTTTCCACTGTAATTAATCACTCTTGTCTCTCTTTTCTCCACTTCTTCATTTTCTCCCGTCCTTCATTTTCACCTCTCGTCTCTCCTCAAGATTTTCTCCCCATTTCTCTCCCCTGTTCCTTTTCTCTCCTTCGCAGCTGCTGCAACGGGCAGCATTTGGGCTCTCGTCTTTGCACAAATTACTTGTTTGATATCTCTCTCTCTCTCTCTCTCTCTTTCACACACACACAGAAAATGCATTAAAATACTCCAAAGGATTGTTCAAATCAATAAACTCTAAAGCCGTCCTTTAAGTACGCACCAATATCCACTAAGAGAGCATACTGTATCTATACAGTAGAGTGCAAAGGTTTGCACACCCTTACAACAAAATAATAAGGCGAGGAAATGTATTTAATACCAATATCAAATTTACAGAATTGTTTTATAATCATTACCCAAGCGCAAACACAGACAAGCCAACTCTATCCATTCACACGGTAGTTTGACAGGTGAATACCGCCTACAGATTTTAGTTCTATAAAAATAACACATTACAAAATAATCAGTGAACACTGTTGGGTTTGCTTCTTTCTTCTGACCTCGCTTCAGCTATAAGTATTGAGGTATTTCACCTGACGTCACAGGGTCACGTGACGCCCCGGTGTCCGCCATTTTGAAGGTCAAGCTAGCTAATGTCAACAACATAGTAGCTAGTATGTTACTGTAGCAATGTTTACGTTCAGTCATTTGGATGACTGTTAAAACCTTTCAGTCTCAAGTTTTTCCTTTACTGTATTTACTAGTTTACTGTAATTATCATCTGGCAGCTATTTACACCGGATCCAGTGTAAATAGCTGCCGGAGCGCGCTCCGGCTTGCTCCCCCTCAAATTAAGCAGCGCGCTCCGGCTTGCTCCCGGAGTGCTCCGGCCGAGGTTCCGGAGCGCGCTCCGGCTTGTTCCCCCTCAAATTAAGCAGCGCGCTCCGGCTTGCTCCCGGAGTGCTCCGGCCGAGGTTCTGGAGCGCGCTCCGGCTTGTTCCCCCTCAAATTAAGCAGCACGCTCCGGCTTGCTCCCGGAGTGCTCCTGGAGCAAGCCGGAGCGCGCTGCTTAATTTGAGGGGGAGCAAGCCGGAGCGTGCTCCGGCAGCTATTTACACTGGATCCGGTGTAAATATCTGCCGGATCATAATTACAGTAAACTAGTAAATCCAGTAAAGGAAAAACTTGAGACTGAAAGGTTTTAACAGTCATCCAAATGACTGAACGTAAACATTGCTATAGTAACATACTAGCTACTATGTTGTTGACTTTAGTTAGTGCTAACAGCTAGCTGCTAGTACACTGCTACAACACAGACACCGACCCTAATAATACAGTTTTTGGTCATTGCCTGGTAACAGCAAATTTATAACGGGCCATGTCTCAACAGACTAAGAAGTTATTTCAATGACATTTAATAACATTTTGTTTATCCTGAGGACCGAAAGTAAATGAAAATGTGAACAAACCTTAGCTGTAATAAGATGGCGACCACCGGCTCCAGGGACGACCCGCTGATGTAGGCATGTTACCCAGCCTAACACAAAATATTTGTAGGCATCCAAACTCGTATACGCTTTCAGATCAATACCTGTGTATGGCGATGGGTTTTTAACGACATAGGTATACAGATCATGTGGGCCGAAGTCAGATAAAGACGAGGGCTTCGTATACTTCCGTACGTCAGTGAACAGTCCTGGTGGAAGCAGGTAAACGTCGTTCTCTAAGCCTGCTAACCTCAATTTTTGCAAATACCTCTCCCTCTGCTCGCCCTGTAAATGCCCTACGTCGCTGGATAGTGAAGGTGTTTTCTGCATCTCGCTCCTTTTTCTTTTATGTTTTTCGTTTGTCGCCTTCCTCGCATTCAAACTGATTCGAGCCGTGACGTCCAAAATGGCAGCCTAACGATGCATCACATGACTTGGTCATGTGGGTGAAAAACCTCAATATAGCGTCAAACAGTCATATTAAGTAATTATTTGACACTATATGCTCAGGAGGACGTCAGTGGAAACAGCCTCGCCTTTTTGGAGTGCGGCATGTGCATTGAACAAGACAGAAGCCTTAGCATCGAGGTCTGCCGGAAACCCACACACACAGACCAGTACCTACTGTTGGACTTTCACCACCCACTGGAACACAAATTGGGGGTCATTAGGACCTTACATCACAGGGTTCAGAACATTCCTACAATGGTAGAGGGAAAAGAGAAGGAACAAAAACACCTCAAGGAAGCACTTTGGAAGTGCAGGTATCTCAACCGGGCTTTCGTCAAGACCAGAAAAAAAAAACATAATGGACAGGGAAGAAAACTGCAACAAAAGTAAGAACATTGTCCATCCATCCATCCATTATCCGTAACTGCCTATCCTGTGCAGGGTCACGACCAAGCTGAAGGTGCACCAATCCTATCCCGATAGATGTCAACGGCTGTCCAACATAAACCGGGCTGATCTAAGTGATGAGAAAGCAAAAACTGTACAAGTCTTTAGTGAACGTTTTATCAATGCTAAGTGCTATGAACTAGTTATTAATGAAAGAAAGATCGCAATATATAAGAAATATTGGATCGTTTAATTGCCTGGTCGTGCAGAAACTCGCCGTGATCATCGAGTGTGTGATCTGACCAGAGGTGGACAGTAACGAAGTACATTTACTTGAGTACCGTACTTAAACACACTTTTTGAGTATCTGTACTTTATTTGAGTATTATTTTTTTGGAAACTTATGACTTTAACTTCACTACATTTGAAAGACAAATATCGTACTTTTCACTCCACTACATTTCTGTCAAGGTCCTCGTTACTCGTTACTATGAAGCAGCTTTGAAAGTGCACGTTTTTTTCTTTTCTTTTCTAAAATGTGATTGATTTTTTCGCAGGTGACACTGAGACAGCCGATCAGTAATCACTAGGGTCACGTCACGTCCATAGACTGGATAAAATCAAGTTCAATGATTTCTCCGCAGCGTTATTTAACACGATCAGTCGATGGCCGAATGGAAGTGTTAGGACTAGGACTGTTTTGGCCTCTAGAGGCCGCTGTTATTTCCTTTTCATGTCGTGTTTATTTTGGCCTCTAGAGGCCGCCACTGTTCCTGTGTTTTGTGTTTGTGTTAATTGCCTAATTATCTTCACCTGTGTCCTTAATTAGTTTGTCTATTTATACCCCTGAGTTCAGTCCTCTTGTCACGGAGTCTTTGTGCTGTTATGTTTATCTCCAGTTTCCTTTGTACTGTGTTTTTTCGATCTTCTTAGCTTTTGAATTTTTGCACTTTGCTTTTCTTTTGGATTATACTCTTTGTTTTTTTTTGTCTTTTGTTTTGCCCTGTATATAGTGTATATAGTTTAAATAAACCATTTGATTCTTTTTCTACTTCCGCCTCACGCCTCTGCATTTGAGTCATCCCCCTGGTGGCCTAGTGGGGGTTTGCTGGATTATCACACCAACGAACCAGGTTCGAATCCCAGCAAAACCCTAACAGAAAGACTCCGTCATGACCGACTCAGCAGAGGCTGCTTCAACTGTCTACCCGGCCAACCTTCAGGGAATTATGGCAGCTTTGACACGCTTCGGAGCGACCATGGACGCTCATGGACGTACGCTCACCAGCCAACGTGAGGCCCTCGCTTGCCACGAGGAACTGCTTCAGCAAATTGGGAAAACCCTGGCACAGCTGACATCTCTGCCTGCATCTCCTGCTCCTGATCCAGTTCCTGCTCCTGATCCAGCTCCTGCTCCAGTGCCTCCTGCAATGCTGCCTTCTTCACCTCGCGAACCCAGCCTTCCTGCACCACAGAGGTATGACGGCAAGCACAGTGAGTGCCGAGAGTTCCTTACCCAGTGTCAACTCACCTTTGAGCTTCAGCCTACCACCTACACTACGGATCGCCGCAAGATTGCCTTTGTGATCACCTTATTAGCTGGTAAGGCGCGAGCCTGGGCTACTGCTATCTGGCAAAGACAGGGACCTGAGTGCTTTGATTTCCAGCTGTTTTCTGAAGAGATGCTTCGGGTCTTCGATCAGGCAGACATCAGTACCGACGCAGCCCAAAAGCTCATGTCCATCCGGCAAGGAGGAAGCGTCGCAGATTACGCCATCTTGTTCCGAACACTCGCAGCAGTAAGTGGATGGAACGAGACTGCCCTGGTGTCAGCCTTCCACCATGGTCTGTCTGACCCCATCAAGGACGGTCTGGCCTCTATTGGATGCCCAAGTGACCTCGAAACCCTCATCTCACATGCTATTCGTCTGGACAACAGGATGAGAGAACGCCACCAAGCCTTGAGCCCCCCCAGCCTCCCTACCTCTACCTGGAGACCGTCTACCTCCTTCAGTGACTGTCCAGAACCCATGCAAGTGGGTCGTACTCGCCTCTCCGCATCTGAGAGGGAGCGCAGAAGGAGGGACAAGTGCTGCATCTACTGTGGCAAGCCTGGTCACTTCCGAGCATCATGTCCCGAACTCTTGGGAAAAGGACCGCCCCGTCCAGCCGAGGGAGGGTTGTGACGGGGCCTACCCTCTCTCCCGGACTCCCTGGCCAAGGAATCTACATCCCGGTCTCCATCTCCTGGGGTGAGTCTGTCCACTCTTGTCAAGCTTTGATAGACTCAGGGGCGGCTGGGAACTTTATGGATATTCACTTCGCCCAAAGCATCAATATTCCGACTGCACCTCTTGAAGTCCCACTGTCTGTGTCTGCCCTCGATGGCCAAGCGTTAGGTGATGGAAGAGTCACCCAAGTTACTTCTCCAGTTTTCCTCCAGTCTCAAGGTCACAAGGAAGAAATATCCCTGCACCTGATTCCTTCACCTGAGTTCCCAGTTATTCTAGGCCTTCCTTGGCTTACTCGCCACAACCCTCGCATAGACTGGGTAACAAGCCAGGTTGTGGAATGGGGCCCTGCATGCCATGCCTCTTGTCTGCTCTCTAGCTCTCCTGTGTCTCCTGCCGAGCCCCCTGATCTCACCGAGTTATCTCAAGTTCCCACAGAGTACTGGGATCTCAAGGAGGTATTCAGCAAGAGCAGGGCCGCCGTTCTTCCTCCGCACCGGGCCTACGACTGTGCCATCGACTTGCTCCCTGGGACTACCCCTCCTCGTGGCAGACTGTTTTCCCTCTCTCAGCCAGAACGCAAGGCCATGGAGGAATACCTCAAAGACGCCCTGGTCTCTGGGTTCATTCGACCCTCCACCTCACCTGCTGGTGCCGGCTTCTTCTTTGTCGGCAAGAAGGATGGGGGGCTCCGACCATGTATTGACTACAGGGGCCTGAACAAGATCACTGTGCGCAACCGATATCCCCTTCCGCTGATGTCCACTGCTTTCGACCTGCTCCAAGGCACCACCGTCTTCACCAAGTTGGACCTACGGAACGCATACCACCTCATCCATATCCGACAGGGAGACAAGTGGAAGACTGCCTTTAACACCCCGTCTGGGCACTACGAATACCAGGTGATGCCCTTCAGACTCACCAATGCACCAGCTGTTTTTCAGGCCCTAATCAATGACGTCTTAAGGGACATGATTAACCTATACGTTTTTGTCTACCTCGACGACATCCTTATCTTCTCCAAGACCGTGCAGGAGCACCGCCACCATGTCCGCCAGGTTCTCCAGAGGCTGCTACAGAACAATCTGTTCGCCAAGGCCCAGAAATGCGAATTTCATGTTCCCGAGGTCTCCTTTCTGGGATTTATTGTACGGACAGGCCAACTCCAAATGGACCCTGCCAAGACCCTGGCCGTCCGGGATTGGCCTACTCCCAAGTCCGTTAAGGAGGTTCAGCGGTTCTTAGGATTCGCTAACTTCTACCGCAAGTTCATCAGGAACTTCAGTTCTGTGGCAGCACCCATGTCAGACCTCACCAAAGGGACAGGTGGATCTTATGGCTGGTCTCCTCAGGCAGAAAAGGCGTTCAAAGACCTCAAGGACCGCTTCTGCACGGCACCCATTCTGGTTCTCCCGGACACCTCCCAACCATTCATCGTGGAGGTGGACGCCTCGGACAGTGGTGTCGGCGCGGTGCTCTCTCAACGTTCGGAAGGAAAGCTGCACCCCTGCGCTTACTTCTCCCACCGCCTGAGTCCTGCTGAGTCCCGGTACGATGTGGGGGATCGAGAACTGCTAGCGGTCAAACTGGCCCTTGAGGAGTGGAGGCACTGGCTGGAGGGAGCACAACATCCATTCCTGGTTTGGACTGACCACAAGAACCTGGAGTACCTCCAGCAAGCCAAGAGACTGAACCCTCGACAGGCTAGGTGGGCCCTGTTTTTCAGTCGGTTTGACTTCACCCTCTCATACCGCCCCGGCTCCAAGAACACCAAACCTGACGCACTGTCCAGACTGTTCTCTGCCACTAACAGGGAGAATGAAGTCGGGCCTATTATCCCTGTGTCCCGGATTGTGGCCCCTGTCCGCTGGGGTATTGAGGAGGCTGTCCGACGAGCCCAACGCCAGGACCCCGGTCCTGGGACGGGGCCACCAGGCCTCTTGTACGTCCCACATCAAGCCCGGGCCAAGGTTCTCCAGTGGGGTCACTCTTCCCCTCTCACCGCCCACCCGGGAGCTCGGAGGACCCTGGACTTCCTGAAAAGACGCTTCTGGTGGCCTAACATGGAGAAGGAAGTAAGGTCATTTGTCCTGTCCTGTGAGGTTTGCACCAGAACCAAGAACCCACGACAGCGTCCCCAGGGTCTCCTGCATCCTCTGACCATTCCCCGGCGTCCCTGGTCCCACGTGGCAGTCGACTTTATCACGGGTCTCCCTGAGTCACAAGGTAACACGGTCATTTTGGTCTTAGTTGACAGATTCTCCAAGGCCTGCCGCTTCATACCACTGTGCAAACTCCCCTCTGCTCTTGAAACTGCGAAACTTTTGTTTAATCATGTCTTCCGAGTCTTTGGTCTTCCACAGGACATCGTCTCAGACCGAGGGCCCCAGTTCTCCTCCCGAGTGTGGCACGGGTTCTGCAAGGTCATCGGAGCCACTGCCAGCCTCTCCTCTGGGTTTCACCCACAGTCCAATGGTCAGACGGAGAGGCTCAACCAGGACCTGGAAACCACCCTGCGAGGCCTGGCTATGGATAACCCGACATCGTGGAGCACCTGGCTGCCATGGGCGGAGTACGCCCACAACACCCTGCAGTCATCGGCCACCAAGCTGTCGCCATTCCAGTGCCAATTCGGGTTCCAGCCACCTCTGTTCCCGGACCAGGAGGAGGACGCGGGGGTGCCCTCGGTCAACCAATATGTGAGACGGTGTCGCAAGACCTGGAGCAAGGTCAGGAAGACCCTCATACAGACCTCCAGAACCAACCAGACTCAGGCCAACCGCCATAGAAGACCTGCACATGCTTTCCGCCCTGGGCAGCGTGTTTGGCTGTCCACTAAGGACCTTCCACTGCGGGTGGAGAACCGCAAGCTTGCTCCTCGCTACATTGGCCCCTTCAAGGTGGTGCGCAGGGTGAACCCTGTCTCCTACCGGCTCCAGTTGCCCCGGACTCTGAGGATCAACCCCACTTTCCATGTTTCCCTGTTACGGCCCGTACTGACGTCTACGTATGCCCCTGCCCCTAGGAACCCCCCACCCCCCCGCATCTTCCAGGGACAGACTGTGTTCACTGTGAATCGCCTGCTTGACTCCCGCCGGGTCCGCGGCGGGTTGCAATATCTGGTGGACTGGGAGGGCTATGGTCCTGAGGAGCGCTGCTGGGTTCCTGCTCGGGATGTCCTTGATAAAGAACTATGTCGGGACTTCCATTCGGCCCATCCGGATCGCCCTGGGAACGTCAGGAGACGCTCCTAGAGGGGGGGGTCCTGTTAGGACTAGGACTGTTTTGGCCTCTAGAGGCCGCTGTTATTTCCTTTTCATGTCGTGTTTATTTTGGCCTCTAGAGGCCGCCACTGTTCCTGTGTTTTGTGTTTGTGTTAATTGCCTAATTATCTTCACCTGTGTCCTTAATTAGTTTGTCTATTTATACCCCTGAGTTCAGTCCTCTTGTCACGGAGTCTTTGTGCTGTTATGTTTATCTCCAGTTTCCTTTGTACTGTGTTTTTTCGATCTTCTTAGCTTTTGAATTTTTGCACTTTGCTTTTCTTTTGGATTATACTCTTTGTTTTTTTTTGTCTTTTGTTTTGCCCTGTATATAGTGTATATAGTTTAAATAAACCATTTGATTCTTTTTCTACTTCCGCCTCACGCCTCTGCATTTGAGTCATCCCCCTGGTGGCCTAGTGGGGGTTTGCTGGATTATCACACCAACGAACCAGGTTCGAATCCCAGCAAAACCCTAACAGGAAGGAGGCGGTTCTTCTGGGGAATGCACGCACTCATGGCCCATGAACCCATGTTTCAGTTTTCTGAAAGGATTAAAGATTCTTTCGTTTTAAATGTTTGCTTTGTTTGCCGAAAACGAACCACATTATGGCCGACAAAAACTCGCCGTCCAATCTGCAGAAGCATATTGAGGTATATAAACGTTTTATTCCAAGAGAAAGCTTGCAATGAAGTTGTCTGTGCTTTTAGAGCTAGCGATAACGTTGCAATAGCTATGCAGTCTGGTTAGTCAAATGACTTTCTGTGGATTTGCCCGCCAAGTTGCCATCGCCTTGTCCACGGCTAACGTTTACACATAGCTAGTTAACTTGGACACTGTTAGTTAGCATGTAAAAACGGAGTTACGCTAACATGAATAGCATTAACTTATCTGAAGTCCTTTCAGAAATATGTTTTAGCATAATCTTGCCAAATAAACAGAATGTAGAAATCTTTCTTTTCTAGTCGCGTTAGCTACCCAATATGATTTTGAATTTGAAGAGTTCGCTAGCATGTCAGGTGGAGTTTCACTGACTAGCTACGTAGCTTAACGTTAAACCACCATGATGGCACAGCATGCGTTCATTTTGTGAATTCACATTTCTGTCTTTGGTAACGGCGTTCGGTTTTGTAAGCGTTGTGGCAATAATACAATGACGCGTTGACAGAAAATGTACTTTTAATACTTAAATATTTTTAAAAGCAAGTCCTTCAGTACTTTAACTTAAGTAAAAATTTGACTGGAGAGCTTTCACTTGTATCGGAGTAACATTTGACCAGTAGGATCTGTACTCTGACTTAAGTAATGAAGTTGGGTACTTTGTCCACCTCTGGATCCGCCAATCAAAGACTTCTACGATTATTTCATTTTAAAAAGAGTTGTATGTCATTTTTGATGGCGCTGCTTTTATTTTGCTTTTTCTTTCCATTCGGGAAACCACCTGATCTCTACAATCCAGACTGGGCTCCGACACAAAATATGGGTCACAATGCAATAAAATCAAAGATGGTAGCTACTAAAGCAGGAGCTCGAAATGCTCGGCTTACAGAGCGCAGAAAGAAACGCAAAACTATTGAAGAATCTTCCCAAAAGATCAGAGTCAATCGAACAAGATTCATGTCAAGCCACAACCTCAAATCCTGCAGCCTCGTCACCCGGTGAGGGCTCTTTTAGAACTAAATACAGTATGTTATATAGTGTGTTATGGCCCTTTTCCACTACCCTTTTTCAGCTCACTTCAGCCCGACACGGCTCGCGTTTTGACTACCTCAGAGCAGCACGACTCAGCTCGCTTCAGCCCTACTCAGCACCCAAAACTCGCACGGTTTTGGAGTGGGGCTGAAGCGAGCCAAACCGAGCCGAGTGGGGCTAGGGGCGTGAGGAGACACTCCCCTGTGCACTGATTGGTGAGGAGGAGTGTCCTCACATGCCCACACACGCCCCACGAGCACGCTGGGATCTGTAAACACCGTAAACCCGGAAGAAGAAGAATTACGAGAATTTCTGAAGCCTTATGCGCCTTGCCTCATCTATACGCTCTTGCCAGTATCTGTTGGCGTTGTCGGTGACAACAAGCCACAGCACCAAGACCAGCAACACTAACGACTCCATGTCCTCCACGTTTATTGTTTACTCTCCGGGTCGTGAGACTACCGCTTAAAAGGTCACTGATGTCACTGTTTGCGCTGCCTAACGACATCACATGACATCCACCCACTTTCGCTAACTCCACCCAATGCATCCACCCACTTCCAGCCAGCACGGTTCAGCGCGGTTGTAGTCGAAATGCAACTCCAACAGCCCCACTCAGCTCGACTCAGCCCAACTCAGCACGGCACGGCTCAGCCCAACTCAGCCGCGTTGGTAGTGGAAATCTTTTAGATCCCAATCTTTTGAAGCAGTCAAACTGATTGTTTTTAAAATAGATTTGGGAAATGAGTCCAAGCTTCTAAACGTAACTCCTTTTTACCTTCCACTCTGTACTCTTACCACTGTGATATATATATATATATATATATATATATATATATATATATATATATATATGAGTGATTCCACGCTTATGGGTACTGAAATGGGGACATGAGCTTATTTTTAAAAATTCACCTAAAACCATTTCTTTTTTTACCATCAGATCACAAAACATGTAATCTTTAATGAATATGTTAAAAGATAACTTTAATTTTCTGAGATGTAATAAAAACATATTTATATGCCAAAGTCAGAACGTAACAGAAGTGTTGTGGACATATAGATTCTCAATTTTAACAATGTAGAATTATTTTATAACTGTATTTTATTATGTATAGATAAAGTAATGATATATTAGAATATAACAGTGAGGGTTTTTTTAATGTAGCAATCTACATCAGCTTTTTTTTAATAATGTTTGACACCAATAGAATGACATTGTCTGATACAAAAATGTAAAAAGACTGCTTGGCTTTTTGAAACATAGGAAGGTGATGTTTTAGCAAATATAATTAATAAACATGTGTAGTAGAATAAACATACACATTCTTTCAATAAGATTAACATGGTATATAGCTAGATTGTAATTAATTTGTAACAGACGTGAGATGGACAATCGTAACAGAAGTAATGTAACAGTCTGTTTACATGTCAAATCGTGAAACCCGAGATTAACTATTTTTGAGGTATATCTTATCGTACTTAACCTACATGTTACTTAAAATAAGTGATTAGAAATAGACTGAAACTAAGCAGGTGCCGAGGAGTTGACTATACTTTGAATTGATAGACACGTTACGTCCAGACTTGGTTAATGTAACGGAGCGTGATGGTAAACATATCGTTGACGGGAAACATACCTCTTCTTAGCTTCGGCCATCTTGCTTGTGTACACATGATTTGATGACGTCAAATAAAAGACCGCACAAAAATATATACTCTCTAAACAGCAATATCTTAAATAGCCGGGCAATTTTTTTTTTATCGGTAATTGAACAGAACGTAATGTTTGACGGATTTACGAACACTCGCATTGAAAGCGATTACAATTGATAAAAAAATAACGCAGACGTTCTCTGTTCATTATATAAGAAAACTAATAGTGTTTTCTACCATTTTTCAAAAATATCCATTATCCAAACTTTGTATGGTAAAATTAATTATCATGTGTATTTTTGACGGGACGTCAAACGTGAAACGTCTGTTCAACGTATTTTCAAATGTTTCTAAATCGATATATATACACTTAAATATATATAACAATATATAAAATTCAAAGGTACGTCCCCTTCTTGAATTTATAAATGCAAAACTCAATAATAGTAGGCATTAGAGCCATGTGAGAGCCATGTGAAATAATGCATCTGAGAATGTCCCCAACAGCTCTTGCGAATCTGACGATTTTTTCAAAATGATTATTTAATAACTTTTGATTTAATATGGATTGAGCATTAATTTTATCTTAATTATCTCTCAAAGTTACAATTAATAACTAGCAATAAATCATTCATCACTACTGTGAGTAAAATTTAATTGTTAACACGTTGTATATACCCATGTCTGCATATCGCCATATTACCCATAAGCATGGAATCACTCATATATATATATATATCTCATCTCATCTCATTATCTATAGCCGCTTTATCCTTCTACAGGGTCGCAGGCAAGCTGGAGCCTATCCCAGCTGACTACGGGCGAAAGGCGGGGTCGCCAGGTCATCACAGGGCTGACACATAGACACAGACAACCATTCACACTCACATTCACACCTACGGTCAATTTAGAGTCACCAGTTAACCTAGCCTGCATGTCTTTGGACTGTGGGGGAAACCGGAGCACCCGGAGGAAACCCACGCGGACACGGGGAGAACATGCAAACTCCACACAGAAAGGCCCTCGCCGGCCACGGGGCTCGAACCCAGGACCTTCTTGCTGTGAGGCGACAGTGCTAACCACTACACCACCGTGCCGCCCATATATATATATATTGTATATGCTCCAACATGGCGGTGGTCAGTGACGCAAGCAGTTTTGGTCATGTGGCTGCAAACGAAGAAGTCTGATCCTATATATTTCTTCACCTTCACTTCATGCAAGTTTTAATACAAAAGTACTTGACAGGAAGACAGAGACACAGACCGAGCGAGTGGGGGAAGGTAAGATCCTGTCAGAACAGTCATCACACTTTTTTCTCACATACTTTCACCATGTTCACAGCTGAAGCACTCACACAGTACCTGCTAAAGATCTCACGGGGCATGGTGATTAATCACCCACTCTCCAGGCTAGCAAGCTGAAAGAGATACCATCACACACACACACACTCGGCATTATATGTTTTTTAAGTAGGGGTTTATAATGGGACGGTGTCTAAAGAACAACCTGAGGGGGTGTTGGGGGTTGGGCAGAATGAGGTTACTGTGTAACCTGCACTGAGGGGTTAAGTGTCTTGCTCAAGGACGCAATTGATTTTGTGTGTTTGAAAGGTTTGGGAAAACACCGTGCAGGTTTTAGCGCTTCAGAACCCAAAACATAAAAATCGAATCATAAATTCCTGTAATTTCATATTCCTTAACAAAATCAGCCACCACATTCATACACCAGAGCTGTGAACGAGCGCTCATACTGGGACCGAGAGATTAGTTCCGGAAATTTTCTGTCTATAAAGGAACAAACAAACTCCTTTAGGTCCAATTATGTGCTTTAATGATGGTCCTCTACAACTGTCTCTCTCTCTCTCTCATTAAAGGTGCAAACACACACACACACACACACACACACACACACACACACACACACACACACACACACACACACACACACACGAGGTTGAATTCCACTGATTAACAAGTGATTATGCTTAAGAAAGAAACCCTAGATAATAAAATCAGAACACGATCAAAGCTTTGCTTTCACCAATGAGTATGAATAGTTTTAATTCTGAGATTAAACCATAAAATCAGAATCAGATCTACCCCTAAATAAATAAATAAACAACTGAAGGAATAGATTTCCTCTGATTCTATCACATACAGTAGATTCCGAATCGAAAGGACTCTTTGACTCCACCATATAGTTAAGATAAAATCAAATCAACAGCTCCATCATGAATTCATAATTTAAAGGGGAACTGAAGGCAAATTTTTTATGATCAAAATTCTATTTCTCTCATGTTATTAAATATCGGAATGCATGTTTGATCACTATTTTGTCGCTGCTGTAGCAAGTTATGAGTGTTTGAAATATGCTCTGTAATATATCAGTCCATATGTCAAAGCGATGGCCGTAAACGAGATTCGTTGAGACCTGTGCGAGACATCGTAGGACGGAAGTAAAACGTACAGCGGAAATCAAAGTGACCGACATCTGCCAACGTTGTCAAAAGACGCACGCGCCCTCTTTCGAATGCTGACGTAATCAAGCCAGAAGTTTTGTTTGTTTTGATAGCGATCAGGAAAGTTTGAAAAAAGTAGGCAGTAATCGTCATTTAAACTCGTTTTTGTGCAATATTTCGTTTGGAAAACAGTTTTCAAAATGGCGGCGCTGACACCTGGCTGACACTTGACGTTTCGAAGTCTCGCACAAGTCTCGTGAAGATCGCGCGGATAAGCGACGCCTGTCGTGGACCGAACAAACTAAATTCAACACGGCTAAAAACCGAATAGGCCGATAAGTATAATATTTAATTGCAATTAGTTGCCAATACGAGTCACGATATAAGGTTACTAAAACCGAAAATGTAACTGAATAACACGTTAATTAAGAAATAATGCTCGCTTAAAAATGACTTCAGTTCTCCTTGATGGAGCCTTCTGGTTCCAGACGAGATTCAGGTTTCACCAAACATTCAGAATTAATACAAATCTCAGGTTCTAGCAGTGATTCAGAACAAAATAAATTCCCTGGTTCCACCATGAATTCAGAATATATAATAATAATTTCAATTTATATAGCGCCTTTCACAAAACCCAAGGTCGCTTTACACTTATAAATAAATAAAGTAAGTAAGTAAGTCCACCAAATAGGAGGCCAGGATGTCATTCCAGTGGTGCAGCAGCCACAGTCCCACCAAAAGGCGCACGAAAACAAGTCCCACACCGTCAGCACAGCCGCTGCGACGATGCCGGCAACATCATTTGGAACACCACGCCATGGATCCACAAAGCGAGCACAGAAGCACTGCCACGCAGAGCGCTGGTATGTCCCAAACCGCCTGCACAACCGCCGCGACGCCACCGAGCAACATCGCTCGGAACACCACGCCAAGCATTAAAGCACAGAGCGTTGGACAACCATGATGTTAAAATGAGCAACGAGCTCACTGCAGTCCATAGCAAGGAGCACAGGCATCACCCACGGCGAACCAGGGCCTGGAGGGAACCGACGCCCAAAACTGGGTTCAGAGCTACACTACAAACGGCGGACAAAAACACTCAAACAAAAGCAAACATCAAACTACACAAACACACACAAAATAAAATAAAAAATAAAAAAGAGAGAGAAAATAAAATAAAAAAGCTCTGGTGAGAAGCGGCAGCCAGAATGCGCACGACGTACTCTCAACCGGAAGAATTTTATATATATATATAATTCCCCACTCGCCCCTCCTTCAGGTGGTATTTTTTCCCCTCAACCTCTGGTCCTCTCTCAGAGGCCTGGGAGTTTGAGGGTCCTGCGCAGTGCCTTAGCTGCTCCTAGGACTGCGCTTTTCTGGCCAGAGATCTTGGATGTTTTTCCTGGGATCTGTTGGAGCCATACTCCCAGTTTAGGGGTCACTGCACCGAGGGCTCCTATCACCACGGGGATCACTGTTGTCTTCATCTTCCACATCTTTGCTAGCTCTTCTTTCAATCCTTGATACTTCTCAAGCTTCTCAAGGTCCTTTTTACTGATGTTGTCAACTTTTCTTTTTTTTTTTTTTAAATTAGAATTAACCGCATGTAGAAATCATTTCAAAAAGCAAAAATCAACGTCCTGACATCGCACCTCCGCTTTGAAGCAGGAAGATCTGATAGTGTATTGCGGTTTAATTTACATTTTTATTTATGCAGATACAATTCCAAAGCATTCAATGTATTTTATACTGTATATAACAGTTATTCCACGAAATCGAGTCGTACATGAGCTGATAGCCGACGAGGCGCATAGCACCGAGTTAGCTATAAGCCATGTACAACAAGATTGAATGGAATAACTGTTTTATTCTGCCCACATTCACTGGATTTTGAGAAACGGAGCATTTTTATTTTTAGCAAATTTGATCAATAAAAACATCCGACAAAATCATTTCCGCTTGGAATGTAAACAACCCGGTGAAACGACAGGAGCAATTTGTGAAAAATGTGAAAGCATAATAATTCTTGAAAAATAAAAAAAGACGTGTTCTTACCATCAAATACTTTCATTCCATATTTTGTCGCTTTTTTTGTCTTTTGTTTTCGGGCAGAGTTTTTATTTCATCCTCAATTGATTCCGCAAAACACTCTGCGGTTTTGTTTTTCTCTACTCACGGTATATGAGCTGATATCCTAGTAGCAGAGTAGCCGATCAGAGCGCGCGATTGCTCAGATCCTGTGAATGTGGATAGTAAATACGCAGGTGATTACAGAAAATCGCACGTGCTGATTGGTCGAGAAATTCGGACTATCTCTCGATAATCACCTCAAGTGACTCATCAAAATGGCGGCCGGTCACTTTTGCCCCTTTTCCACCAAAGCGGTTCCAGGGCTGGTTCGGGGCCAGTGCTTAGTTTGGAACCGGGTTTTCTGTTTCCACTGACAAAGAACTGGCTCTGGGGCCAGAAAAACCGGTTCCAGGCTAGCACCAACTCTTTGCTGGGCCAGAGGAAAGAACCGCTTACGTCAGCGGGGGGGCGGAGTTGGTAAGACCGACAACAATAACAAGACCGCGAAAGATCGCCATTTTTAAGCGACGAGAAGCAGCAGCTGTACAAACGCGAAGTCATCCATTATTATTATTGCTGTTGTTGCTGCTGCTGCTTCTTCCGTGTTGTTTTTGCTTCGATATTCGCGCCAAGGTTTATGCAAACGTAGCGACGTAACTGACGTATACAGCGACGTAATGACGTGGCTTCCCTTAGCACCACGAGCTATGGAAAAGCAAACTGGTTCTCAGCTGGCTCGCAAGTTGAACGAGTTGTGAACCAGCCCTGGAACTGATTTGGTGGAAAAAGGGGTATTTGTCACCGTAAGTGAGGAAGAATTACAAATGATGGAAGAAAACGCTGTTCCTGAAAGCACTAAAGATGCTACAAAGTTTGGTCTAAAACTATTCAAAGGTAAGGTGGAGTTGTGATTTATTTTATCGATTTCAAAACAAAGTATTTTATGTGACTCGGCGTAGATCAGTGACACAAGTCTGCGCCGTGCCTTTATTACATCTGTATGCTGCTTTTGAAGTTTGAAATAAATGATTTTTTAAATACTTTTTTTGAAAAATAATCAACCGTGTATTTCCGCTAGTTATTATTCACTGATCTTCACTTCACCTTCACCTTCACAATGCATAAATACAGTGATGTGAATCGATTGAACTCTTAATAGAATCATAATTCCATTTTCCTTTTCTGGGAGATTCTGCTGTCTTCGTCGCGCCATCACTGCCAGGCTCTTTATTCCTCCATGCTGTTCACCGTGCCCCAGCTCGGCCAGGTTCGACTGCTATTTATACCCGCAGCTGGTGTGAGTGTGAGTGAAGCTGCTGTCAGTTCTATCTGATAGGCATTAACTCTGAACGCACCATCCCCCTCTGCTTAAAGCAGCAGCTGCTCGGGAACGAGGAAAAGTGCCCTGCAGCTGCGGTTCAGCTCTGAATCCCAGCTGGGCCACATACTGTCTGGAGCTGGAGGTCTCCAAGGATGTAATTAGCTGATTTCTCATTGCGAGGAAAGGACAGAGGAACCATTCTCTTTCCCAGACCCTTGTACATCACACCTTTCTCTTCTGATTACGCTGTAACGGTTCATATGAATGAAAACACTGTAAGTGTAGCACGGTGCTCTGGTGTCTGGTGTTGTTGTATTCAGTCTCTGAGATGGATGTGAGTGGCCATGTTGACTTAGAATGTTGACTCAGTAGATCCCTAGCATGATATCCCATGGGAAAATGGAACATATAGCAGTTTTTCCATGAAATCAAGTCATACGTGAGCTGATAGCCGACGAGGCACGTAGCACCAAGTCGGCTATAAGCCATGTACGACGCGATTGAATGGAATAACTGTTTTATTCTATCCACATTCACTGGATTGTGACAAACAGAGCATTTTTATTTTATTTTATTTTACACGGTGGTGTAGTGGTTAGCGCTGTCGCCTCACAGCAAGAAGGTCCGGGTTCAAGCCCCGTGGCCGGCGAGGGCCTTTCTGTGCGGAGTTTGCATGTTCTCCCCGTGTCCGCGTGGGTTTCCTCCGGGTGCTCCGGTTTCCCCCACAGTCCAAAGACATGCAGGTTAGGTTAACTGGTGACTCTAAATTGAGCGTAGGTGTGAATGTGAGTGTGAATGGTTGTCTGTGTCTATGTGTCAGCCCTATGATGACCTGGCGACTTGTTCAGGGTGTACCCCGCCTTTCGCCCGTAGTCAGCTGGGATAGGCTCCAGCTTGCCTGCGACCCTGTAGAACAGGATAAAGCAGCTAGAGATACTGAGATGAGATGAGACGTTCTTACCATCAAATACTTTAATTCCATCTTTTGTTGCTGCTTTTTTTGGATTTTTTGGAGTTTTGTTTTCAAGTAGAGTTTTTATTTCATTCTCGGTTGGTTCAGCAACACGCTCCACCATTTTCTTCATCTTCTTGAGGGTTTTTTTTTTTTTGGTGGTTGGCAAACCAACTTAAAGGTGCATTACTGCTACTGACTGGGCTGGAGTGTGGAACAGGAGATATTCAGGAGGGAAACTATCCCTGTGTCCAAAATCGCTCACTCGTTCACTACTCCCTACATAGGGAATTACTATATAGAGGACTATACAGTGAGCTCATTGGTAAAATGAAAAAACGCTTTCGGACACTTGTCCGTCGCACTGACATTTACATCATTACTGTCACACAATTAAACCGTACCAGATCATGCAGCTGGTGGGTTTCCAAAATAATAAATACATGCATGTACCATATTTTTGTGATAAATCCATATTATACTGAGCGTATTTCCCACATTAATCAATACAAAGTACCTGCAACTTTCAGTTCTTTTAAATCAAGGCTGAATACTTTCTTTCTTCTTTGCCGCTGCCTTTTATTAAATCAAATTTGAGACTTTTAATTTGATTTCTTTCAGCGCGACCGCAATGCATGATGGGATATACTGCTTTTGCTAGTGGCCATCGGTTGTACGCTACTTTTCATGATGCATTCTGGGATACTTTGAGTGCACTATATAGGGTGTAAATAATCCTCACTAAGGTTTCGGACAGCACTACAAAATGGCGTCCTCACTATATAGTGTCCTATATCATGAGTAGGGAGCGATTTCTGACACAGGGAATATTCCTTTAGCTATTTCTGTTTATTTTAAACACTTGATAACAAAGCAGCCATTTTGTTTTTCTCTACTCACGGTACCGTATATGAGTTGACATCCTAGTAGTAGAGTAGCCAATCAGAGCGTGCGATTGCTCATATCCAGTGAATGTAGATAGAATAAACTGCGATACAATATGTTGCTTAACAAAAAAATTAAAAGAGTATACAGTATATTGGCAAAGCCTAATGGTTAGAGAAGCAGCTTTGGGACCAAAAGGTCGCTGGTTCAATTCCCTGGACCAGCAGGAATGGCTGAAATGCCCTTGAGCAAGGCACCTAACCCCCAATTGCTCCCCAGGCTGCTCTGGGTATGTTGTATGTCGCTCTGGATAAGAGTGTCTGTTAAATACCTGTAATTTAATGTAATATATATCAGTGACTTTGGTGGGTTGAGTATTTAGAAACGGCTGATCTCCTGGGATTTTCACGCACAACAATTTGTAGATATTTACAGATACAAAAAAAATAATAATCTAGGAGTCAACAGGAGTTCTGTTGGTGGAAACACCACTCTTGATAACTACGCTGAGCAGAAAAGCATCTCAAGGCGCACAACATGTCAAACCTGGAAGCAGATGGGCTACAAGAACAGAAAACTACCCCGTATTTTACTCCTGTGAGCCAAGAACAGGAATGTGATGCTACAGTGGGCACAGGATCACTGAAACTGGACAGCTGAAGACACCGAAACGTTGTCTGGATGAAATAGATCCAGGTACAGTCAGTGGGACTGCGTTAGACCCCTTATGTATACAACATTATTTTAATGGAACATGCTGTAGAGACTTAACTGTATCGTTTCTCTTTAAAAGCTTGCCAAGGGGGCGTCGTGGCTCGGGTGGATGGGGCACCATACCATAAATCCGGGGACCCGGGTTCGATTCTGGCCTGAGGTCATTTCCCGATCCCTCCCCGTCTCTCTCTCCCGCTCATTTCCTGTCTCTACACTGTCCTATCCAATAATAAAGGTGAAAAAAGCCCAAAAAAATACCTTGGAAAAAAAAAGAAGCTTGCCAAGCCGTGCTTATTACCAGCTCACAGCTCCTTCTTATCTGGGAGACGGTAATAAGCATAACGTTTGACAATTTTCAACAGAAACAATCCAGTTAAGTCTCATCAGTCCATGTAGAACTTCTCTGCCAGTTGGTTTATTTGCCGTGTGATGAAAAAAGCATATTACTTCACGGTAATGAAGCATGAACTATATATGAACGCGATGCCGATTTGCTAAATCAACAGCTGACATGGGAGTGTAATGAAATATGGCCTTTTCTCTCTCATTTTTTTTTTTAAGAAACAGTGTTAACAGTGTTTTCGCCTCATATGAAAGTCCTGAGCATGGAAAACTGTTGTTTTCTCACCTAAAGCCATTTACAAACTTGTCCAAATGCGCTCACACTTATACGACACACTCAATTTCCACACACGAGTTTCTGTGAACACTTGAAGCCATAAGCCTCTTTGATCACAGTTCCTTTCAGCTTTATTATGAGTATAATAATAACAAAAACAGGACAATGGACATTTATTTTTGACATTAAAGCAACGTTTGCGGACCCTCAAAGGCTCACCACTGACTTATAAACTTCCTTTTGTGCACAAAGGACTCGGCTGTGTAATCTAATCTTTAGGCCAGATGGTTTTTATATGACTATGGTGCGTAAAAAACTTCTTAAAGGGTACGTCTGCCAAATTAAAGGCAAAGATCAAGCTCCTTATCCCAGATCAGCAGGGTTTCCTATATGACTGCAGGAATTAAAGCAGCAGTAAGCATCTTTTTAAGAACACTTCAGCTAATCTGCCATTATATTCTGATAGGTAGAACTTGAATAGATGCTCTGAGAGAAAATGTCTCTGGGAAAGCCTGGACTCAGCAAGCTTGACGGAGTAAGAGATGGACTACATCCTTGCCAACTTTACTGATTCATGCCCCGATTTTGACAGGTGAGTACCGTCTACGGATTTTCGTTCTAAAAATTATCGCCTTCCAAAATAATCAGTGAACACTGTCGGATTCGCTCTTCTGATCTTGCGCCAGCTGTTTTCGGTACAGGGGATACAAGTATACAGCGTCAAATATTCATATTAATTGAAGCCGAGAGTTAATGGAACGGCGCGATGATGATGATGTTGATCTAAATTGTATCGCTCTATCGTGCCATTCCAATGGTTCTCGTTATGGTTCTAGCCAATCAGCAATGGGGTCACATTTTACAACAAATCGCACCAGTATAAAAGTGTCACAAAGTGTGACAACGATTTGTTTCAAAATAAAAAAATAAATAAAAATAAAACAATTTGCACGTTTATAGTGATAAGCATATTGTGTAAATCATATGATATGGTGCTAACCCTCCAAAAATCCATTTTAATTCCAGCTTGTAATGCAACCAGGGCTTTGAACCGGTTCAAGGAACGAAAACGAAAACAGGGAACTTTTTGTATTTCACATGAAACAGAAACGAAACCAGAAACTTTATTATTTTTTATGTTCCGGAACAGAAACGCTTATTAAAAATAATGGTAACCGGTTAATACCGGTTTTTATTTCGTTCCTCAAAGTTTCCGTAGCCTACAAATAAAAAAAGTCATTCTTCTCCTGCGCAAGTTTCTATGACCCGCTGGGGTTCACTTCCTGTGTGACGTTCGCTGACTGAATGGAGAGAGCGGGAGGGTGGACTACTATCACGTCTCCACATCTTAAATAAGAGGTAAATATTGCAGTCTATCGTTATTCAAAAACGTCAATTTCGAACACGATATCAATATATTTGTCCACGTTAATGAGAGGCTCGCGAACATTAAATGACGTTAACCTCTGTTAGCCTATCAATGCATAGGGCCTGACTAGCTTTTGGTAACACACTAAACGAATTATCTTTCATTTTTGGCGCTTTTTCTGTTTGTGTAGATGGGAAGACATACTGAGAATCCAAATCGCCAACATTTGAAATAATAATTGTTTTGAATGATTTCTTGTCTTATTTAATGAAGGTTGTAATAGAATTAGCCTACATTTGGCTTAAGCTGGATGAGACAGAGACATAATTTTATAGCCATTTGTTAAACAGCTGACAGGGAACATAATTAACCGTTACGGGAACGAAATTTTTTTGTTCTAACCGGTTCGGGAACGTCTATTTAATGGTGGAACCCAAAACCGGAAACGTTAAAATTCCGTTTCTGTTCGGAACGAACCAATAGGAAAAAAATTCTGGTTCAAAGCCCTGAATGCAACAAAACAGGACAAACGCCAAGGGGGATGAATACTTTTGCAAGGCACTGTAACAGCTGATCCTGACTAGCTAACAAGCTCGCTATATGTTATCACATTACATTCGCTACAACTTTCATCTTAATCAATTATATTCCTGGGCAATCAAAGCATAGGACTGGGCATCGCCTGGAGCCTCCACGTCCCCGGTGGGCTTGCTAATAAATTTATGATTTGGACTCTACAGAAACCAGAGTGGGATAAAATAATAATAATAATAAAGCCTACAGTTACTGTTCTCCATCTGCCAAACTCTATTTAAAAATATTTACAATAAAGACAATCAGAGTGTGACTTAAGGTTTAGTTTTCAAGCTCGCTAGTCAAGCCAGAGACACACACTCTGATTCCCACCCTATATATGGACACGCAGCTCAACCTCTGGGCATTACAGCACTCTGGAGATCTCCAGAGGGTCTGACTCATTCACACAAGTGTTATTCTCCTTGCACAGCACGGAAGAGCTGCCAGACGCACTTCCTGTCCGTCCGAGAAACGACCTGGTTCTCGCGCTGTCATAACAGCTGCACGTTAAAAGTCCCAGCAAGCTGCTGTGTGAATGCAGCTGAACTGAATTGTGTTGTGCTTTTCCTTTTCTTGGCGAGATTTTCATGATCTCCATCGGGGAGGAGATAAGCTTGTTTTACAGTTGGCAGAGGAACTTCCGGACACCATGTGACAATGATGAGCGGAGTTTCTGTGGAACACCAATACACTCCTCTCCAAAACAGATGTACGGGGTTTATCCTCGCAAAACATTACAGACGCACGAAAAGTCCCTCACACTCCAACACATTCTGGAAACATTCCTTCACCCAGACATGCAGGACGATGACGGCGCGTCAACTATTTCTGTCAAGTTACAGTGATGGTGGTCCAAAAACTTCAACTGAAGCGTTCGTTTAATTAAGCCCTGATGATCGTTACACTAATCACTTCCAATCTGATACGGATTCATTATGATATCTGTCCAACTGCAATTATTATTATTATTATTATTATTATTATTATTATTATTATACACGGCAAATATAGGCGAATTTATCGAATATTTCTGATTAGATCACTAGAACTCAAATATAAGATTATTATCTTCCTTTTAAACACTTTTACTCATTTCAAGCTTTAAATTTTCTTATTCTGTTGGCAGATAATTTTGCTAAGTTTAAGCATTTAATTCTCGAAAGAAGTCAAATTATTTGCCAAAAGAATAAGAAAATTTAAAGCTTGGAACGAGTTAGTGTCTAAAAGTAAGCTAAATAATCTTATTCTATCCGCATTCACTGGATATGAGCAGTCGCGTGCTCTGATTGATTGGCTCCTCTACTACTCAGCTATCAGCTCATATACCATGAGTACAGAAAAACAAAATGGCGGAGCGTGTTCCTGAACCAACCGAGGACAAAATAAAAACTCTACTCGAAAACAAAACCACAAAAGTACAAAAAAAAGAGCAACAAAATATGGAACGAAAGTATCTGATGGTAAAAACTTATGGGTTTTTTTCAAGAATTATTATTAGAGATGCACCGATTGCAATTTTTTGGGCCGATTCCGATTTCCGATTTTCCATGGAGTGTGACCTGCCGATACCGATTTTGGCCGATTCCGATTTCATTTTTTCAAACCACTTCACAGCACACACAAAGACTATTTTCTTTTTATCTTTTCTTTAATAGAACATTCTGCCAGATTTTCAGTAATAAATTTTCAACACCTCAAAGGTTGAAAACAAACAAAAAGACATTGTTCTTTGTAAAATCTTTCTTCATGTTTGGTATTAACATATTAATTCCTGTAATAGGAAATTCACACAAACATTTTTTCTTTTCCCATCCAATATCTGGCACAAAAACAACTTCCCCCTCATATATTATTTGCCAACTGCTACGGAACACACTTTCATAAGCCTATTTACATCTGAAAACTTATGCCTTATAGAACAACCCATTTCTTCATTCAGTATCAAAATACAAAAATAATTTCCAGTCATACTTATACCACAGCCATTCTATCATCTTTGTCAAATGTGTATTTGTAGAGTAATTTCCAATGGAATCAAGTGCAACCAAGGTCGTAAAACAAACAAAAAGACATTTTTTTCTTTCTCTCTTTGTACAAATCTAACTAGATGTTTGGTAATAGGCTAACGTATTAATTCCTGTAATGGGAAATTCACACAACCACAAATGTTTTCTTCTTTTCACATCCAATATCTGGCACAAAAAAAAAAAATTAACTATCGTGAATTTTTTTTTTTGTTAACGGCGCGCGCCGGTGCTCGTTAGGCGCTCAGGACTGACACTGTTCTGCGCAAGCGCAACACAATCGCACTAGAAAGCATGTTCAAGCTGCCAGTGTAGCTGCAGCCTTTTTAGTTGCGAATTACGAGTATCTCCACTTTCATCTCTATGTGATACACAAGTTTTGATCGGCAGAAAATCGGCATATTTTAATTTTGACCGGCCGGTCGCCGGTCATGGCCGATCACGTGAAAATCGGCCGATTCCGATCGGCAGCCGGTCAATCGGTGCATCTCTGATTATTATTATTATTATTATTATTATTATTAGGTGGCATGGTGGTGTAGTGGTTAGCGCTGTCGCCTCACAGCAAGAAGGTCCGGGTTCGAGCCCCGTGGCCGACGAGGGCCTTTCTGTGTGGAGTTTGCATGTTCTCCCCGTGTCCGCGTGGGTTTCCTCCGGGTGCTCCGGTTTCCCCCACAGTCCAAAGACATGCAGGTTAGGTTAACTGGTGACTCTAAATTGAGCGTAGGTGTGAATGTGAGTGTGAATGGTTGTCTGTGTCTATGTGTCAGCCCTGTGATGACCTGGCGACTTGTCCAGGGTGTACCCCGCCTTTCGCCCGTAGTCAGCTGGGATAGGCTCCAGCTTGCCTGCGACCCTGTAGAACAGGATAAAGCGGCTACAGATAATGAGATGAGATGAGAAGAGTGCTCTGAGAGCACAATATCCCCCGCTGGCAACTATGCCATACTGTAACTGGTAAAATGCGTCCAAATTGAACGAAATAACAATATGCGTATTACCGACATATAACAAAGAATCCTGCCAAGTTTCATGAAATTCCTCCAAAAATTGTCAGAAGAGTTGATTTCAGAAGGTGAGCACCCTTCCCGGGACGGACGGACGGACGGACAGACGGACATCACCGCGACATAAAGTTTTTATTTATCGAATTTGCAGAAAATAAAAATAAAAATGCTCTGTCAAAATCCAGTGAACATGGATAGAACAAAACAGTTATTCCACTCAATCTGGTTGTACATGGCTTATAGCTATCGTCTCATGTACGGCTCGATTTTGTGGAATAACTGTTAATTTGATAAATTCACCCATACGAAAGATAAAAATACTTTTTCTTCACAAGATATCTTCTTTTTTTTGCAGTGTAGTTATGGTTATCCTCTACTGGCAGAGATCATGATTTCGAAATCTGCTTCTGGTTTCATCCCCAGTCCACCACCCCCACTAGCTAGCTCACTGGGGACAAAAAAAAGAAAAGTATGCACTTCAAATTGAGCTGAGGAGTCTGTGTGTGGCGGGTGGGAAGGTCATGGGAAGGCTGTGCTATATTGGGAGTCTCAGAAGCAAAGCAAATTTCCCAAAGCCTCTGTTTAAAAGAGCACGGATGATGAAAACACGCTGCTCGAGCTGACATACTGTTAGCGTTTAACGGAACAATCTTAAAGGTTGTTTGTACTTATCATTAGGGATATCAGTGCTGTTTCACATACATAGGTTATACTTCTGGGCTTCTGGTTATACAACAGCGCTATTGAATTTTTGTGGATGTTATCATTCAATATACATACATGTTATCAGTGGTGGACAGTAACGAAGTACATTTACTTGAGTACACTTTTTGAATATCTGTACTTTATTTTTTGTTGAAAACTTATGACTTTAACTTCACTATGTTTGAAAGACAAGTATCGTACTTTTCACTCCACTACATTTCTATCAAGGTCCTCGTTACTCGTTATTATGAAGCAGCTTTGAAAGTGGATGTTTTTTCTTTTCTTTTTCTTTTCTAAAACGTGATTGTTTTTTTCCCAGGTGACACTGAGACAGCCGATCAGTAATCACTAGGGTCACGTCACATCCATAGACTGGAAAAAATCAAGTTCAGTGATTTCTCCACAGCTTTATTTGAACAGCTTTATTTAGTTGATGGCCGAATGGAAGGAGGCGGTTCTTCTTGGGAATGAACGCGCTCATGGCCCATGAACCCATGTTTCAGTTTTCTGAAAGGATTAAAGATTTGTTTCATTTGAAATGTTTGCTTTGTTTGCTGAAAACGAACCACATCACGGCCTACAAAAACTCGCCGTCCGACCTGCAGAAGCATATTGAGGTGTGTAAACGTTTTATTCCAAGAGAAAGCTTGCAACGAAGTTGTCTGTGCTTTTAGAGCTAGCGATAACGTTGCAATAGCTATGCAGTCTGGTTAGTCAAATGACTTTCTATGGATTTGCCCACCAAGTTGACGTACGGTAGCCTTGTCCACGGCTAATGTTTACACACAACTTGGACACTGTTAGTTAGCATGTAAAAACGGAGTTACACTAACATGAATAACGTTAACTTATCCGAAGTCCTTTCAGAAATATGTTTGAGCATAATCTTGCCAAATAAACAGAATGTAGAAATCTTTCTTTTCTCGTAGCGTTAGCTACCCAATATGATTTCAAGTTTGAAAAGAGTTTGCTAGCATGTCAGGTGGAGTTTCACTGACTAGCTACGTAGCTTAACGTTAAACCACCATGATGGCACAGCATGCGTTCATTTTGTGAATTCGCATTTCTGCCTTTGGTAACGACATTAGGTTTTGTAAGTGTCGTGGCAATAATACAACAATGCGTTGACAGAAAATGTACTTTTAATACTTAAGTGTTTTTAAAAGCAAGTACTTCAGTACTTTAACTTGAGTCAAAATTTGACTGGAGAACTTTCACTTGTATCGGAGTCACATTTGACCAGCAGGATCTGGACTCTGACTTAAGTAATGAAGTTGGGTACTTGGTCCACCTCTGGCTGTGATGGCCATGTGTCCATTTAGGGTATTATCAACGTAATTGTGTCTTTTTTGTTTTTGTTTTATTAATTAATTCCTGTTCTCGAGATAAAGTTTGACACAAAGCATAACGATCGCTGCCTTCTAAACAATCATACAGCATTATAACAGCTTGCTCTAGTGACGCAGACTGAAAAGTGAAGGAGTTGTCATGTAAGAAGTTCATATTCTCTATGAGTAGTGCTGTTTTTGATACGATGCCTCCATTCCAATCCTATCAAGCATCATACTGTAGATTCAAGTTCAGCATGCTGGGATTAACTAATTACAGGGCACAAAATCACAACATTCTGATTCATATATAATTAAGTGCGCCGCCTTAGGATGAAAACATAATGCCTTGTTTTACATCTGCTCATGTGCGTGCGCATGCACGCAATGACATGTATAACCGCAAATCAATAGAAGAAGAAACCTTTATTTGTCACATGCACACAGTGAAATTCATCCTCTGCATTTAACCCATCTGAAGCAGTGAACACACACTTAGAGCAGTGGGCAGCCACACTAGAGCACCTGGGGAGCAGTCAAGGGTTCGGCATCTTGCTCAAGGGCACCTCAGCCCAAGGCCGCCCCACGTCAACCTGACTGCATGTCTTTGGATTGTGGGGGAAACCGGAGCACAACAACATGCAAACTCCACACAGAAAGGCCCTCACCTGGTGCTGGGTTCGAACCCGGAACCTTCTTGCTGTGAGGCGACATCTCTACAGCCAAATTATTATTATTTTAAAAAAGCACTGCATGCAAGAAATGCCTCCATCTCTCCTTATCATCCTCAGCACACACACTTATCAGTTTCCCAGAGCTTAATTGGATTTTACAACACAGTGCTCGAGCAAACAGACCGAAGGCAGTGCAGTACACTGCAAAAAATAAAAATCTTAGGAAGTTTATTTGTCTATTTTCAAGTCAAAACATCTAGCCACCCTTATTATAAGACATAATTGCCCAACAAGCAAAACCTCATTTAGCTAGAAAGGCTAGTTTTTAGACAGTCCATCCTGAAAATCTTGTATAGACAAAATGTCTTGAAAAAGTCTTATTTGGAGCACCTTTGAAAATAAAACAAGTTTTTTTAAAACAAGTAAGTACATTTTGGACATTTGTCAAATGCGGTTCATCTTGTTTCAAGAAAAAAAACAAAGTATGCTTGTTTTGGGAATAAATGAACTTTACGATTGAGATCCTTCTAGATGCTGTACACACTCTAGACCAGACAAGTGCCTTCAAAAAGGCTATGAGTGAGTGGAGGGCGTTTTAGTGAGGTCTTTTTGGAATGCTGTGAGTTAAGTTCAGTGGTTTTTGTTTGTTTGTTTGTTTGTTTGTTTGTTTGTTTGTTTTGTGCCTGATCTTGCAAACCCCTCGTACACTGCACTATTGCTTTGGCGTTGTGTAAGCACTGTAATTCAAAATGCGTAGACTTTTTTTTTTTTTTTTTTTTTTGGTGCCTGAGGTCCTGGGGAAGTGGAATCTTAAGACATGTTTTAATGTTTGAATGTTGAAATGGTAAAAAAAATAAACTTGTTCCAATGCTACACGTGTCGTCAACTTGATTCAAGATAGTCTCTGGTCTCATATCTAGAGTATTCTACTAATTACAGGTCACAAAAGGAGAATCTTTTAAGCTAGCAATGCTTAGTTGTAGAATTTAACAGTCCTAATATTAGTATATTTGTCTTAAATTCAGTTTTTACTGCTAAGACTTTGTCATGAATTTAAGTGAAATACCCTTAAAATGAAATAAATAAAAATGACTTGAATGGCTAAATGTAAGAAGTACGATCTTGTTATAAGAACTCATCTCATCTCATTATCTGTAGCCGCTTTATCCTGTTCTACAGGGTCGCAGGCAAGCTGGAGCCTATCCCAGCTGACTACGGGCGAAAGGCGGGGTACACCCTGGACAAGTCGCCAGGTCATCACAGGGCTGACACATAGACACAGACAACCATTCACACTCACATTCACACCTACGGTCAATTTAGAGTCACCAGTTAACCTAACCTGCATGTCTTTGGACTGTGGAGGAAACCGGAGCACCCGGAGGAAACCCATGCGGACACGGGGAGAACATGCAAACTCCGCACAGAAAGGCCCTCGCCGGCCACGGGGCTCGAACCCGGACCTTCTTGCTGTGAGGCGACAGCGCTAACCACTACACCACCATGCCACCTATTATTATTATTAGTAGTAGTAGTAATAATAATATCAGCTGGATTAGCTGAATCAGGAAGTCATGGATTACAACTTGAAAGTTCTTCCACACTCCAATCAACTCATCTCATCTCATCTCATCATCTCTAGCCGCTTTATCCTGTTCTACAGGGTTGCAGGCAAGCTGGAGCCTATCCCAGCTGACTACGGGCGAAAGGCGGGGTACACCCTGGACAAGTCGCCAGGTCATCACAGGGCTGACACATAGACACAGACAACCATTCACACTCACATTCACACCTACGGTCAATTTAGAGTCACCAGTTAACCTAACCTGCATGTCTTTGGACTGTGGGGGAAACCGGAGCACCCGGAGGAAACCCACGCGGACACGGGGAGAACATGCAAACTCCGCACAGAAAGGCCCTCGCCGGCCACGGGGCTCGAACCCGGACCTTCTTGCTGTGAGGCGACAGCGCTAACCACTACACCACCATGCCACCTATTATTATTAGTAGTAGTAGTAGTAATAATAATATCAGCTGGATTAGCTGAATCAGGAAGTCATGGATTACAACTTGAAAGTTCTTCCACACTCCAATCAACTCATCTCATCTCATCTCATCATCTCTAGCCGCTTTATCCTGTTCTACAGGGTTGCAGGCAAGCTGGAGCCTATCCCAGCTGACTACGGGCGAAAGGCGGGGTACACCCTGGACAAGTCGCCAGGTCATCACAGGGCTGACACATAGACACAGACAACCATTCACACTCACATTCACACCTACGGTCAATTTAGAGTCACCAGTTAACCTAACCTGCATGTCTTTGGACTGTGGGGGAAACCGGAGCACCCGGAGGAAACCCACGCGGACACGGGGAGAACATGCAAACTCTGCACAGAAAGGCCCTCGCCGGCCACGGGGCTCGAACCCGGACCTTCCTGCTGTGAGGCGACAGCGCTAACCACTACACCACCGTGCCGCCCGTTATAAGAACTATTTTGAGTTAATCAGATCTCGCATAATAAGTTCCCCAATCTTATTTTGGAATGATTTCATCTAAAAACAGGTTAGATTTTTCATCTTCCTTTAAGAAATCTTCCCAAGTCAAATTTGACTAGTTCCATTGGCAGATTTTTTTTCACCTGTTTCAAGCAAATTATGCTTTGTTTTAATCTTTTATTTCTTATTTTTGAAAGGCCTTTTTTTTTTGCAGTGTACCAGCTGTGTGCAACATCTTATGTCTTTTTTTTTTTCTCCTTTTCCTCCCTTGTGCATGGGCAGGGAGCCACGTGAATGCCATTATATCCGCGCTGCATGCTGCATCTTCTGTGTTCTCTCTGATTCGATTTTACAAATTGCATCAACGTCACTTCAAATAGCTCTTCTGCTTGCTTAGACACGCCCTCCCTCCCCCCACGCCCACGTGACACTAAACCGTCCTCGTACACAGCTGATGACTTTTCGTGTCATTTGTCTTTTATATCGGATGACCTTCAGTCGGGCACGCGCGCAAGATGCTCAGGCTACCGGTATACCGGGGCACATTTGAATGCGCGTGCACTCTGTCTGTCTGTGCGCTCCAGACGCGCGCGTGCTGCACGACGCAGTTCTTGCATCCTGGCACGAGCGTTTCATACGGCTCATGGAGAACGTTCAGAAATGATTTATCTCATCTGTAGTGCATCTAAAACACACACACACACACTTAAAGATGTGCATCCAAATAGCTGCGTCTTCCTGCAGGTGTCATAGTGAAGAAAACATTGTGTGTGGCCTCCAAGGTGTTGCATTAGATCTCACGCAGAATGCATGATCCACAAGCATCAGACAGAGGAAACTCACCGGCTCTGCGGGATCCAGGCTGCGGGCTGAGGTGGTAGGAAAAGCGCATGGTCTTGAACTGGCTGGAGAAGGTCTGGTGCGGGTCGGATGGAGGCGGCAGCGGTGGCGGTGGAGGGCTGAAGCCGATCAGCGCGCTCCTGGGCCGGTTCAGGTGCATGCCTGCGCGCCTGCAATCACGTTTGCAGGGCAGGAACACGGGTTTGACACTTCTAATAGGCAAGGTGAGATAATGCGCACACACTCAAGCATACAAAAAAAAAGAATCACAGTCCTCAAAGAGGTGCGCTTCTGCCTCCAGGTGCCCTTCCGAGCTTCGCGTCCAGACCGGATTGTCCCGGTTGCTCGGTCGCGATCTGGAAGCTGAACAGGGTCCAAGTCAAACGGTAGCAATCCGCCGGTGTGCCATCCAGCCGCAGAGTCAAAATCCCATCCGAGGCCCTGTGGACGGCGTCAAACTCCATCAAAGAGAGCGGTTCTGTTCTGTCCCTCTGTCCTTCTGTCCCTCTCTCTCTCTGCTCTGTTCAGCCCATATAACATAAAACCTAGGATTACGTGACTGATTAGTTATTTTAGGGAAATAAACAAAATGCGCATTTTGTTTTCAAATAAAAAGCGCGCGCGCGTGTGCGCTTTTATGTTCAATAAGAGTCGTTACACTCCACCTTTGATGTTCTCTTCCAATAACCCAAGACTGCAAGACTCCTTCTGGTTGCCATCGTGTCACACAAAAACCACCAAAGAAGAGAAGAAAAGACGTGGAACAATTACCGCAAACAATCCCAAAAAGTTTCTTAATCCATCTTGCTGCCACGTCTTTGTTGAAAAAGCAGGCCTGGAGGAATAATCGAGCCTACAGCCGACGACTAAGTGCCAGAAACAGAACAATAGCCATGTCAAAAGTTGCTTCCCGTTAATTCGCACCGACGTTTAAGCAGAAGTTGAGCGCGCGCTCCGGCTCGTGGGGCCGTTAACGTCTCCACACACTCCAGTCGGGGAAATGTGCACACTCAGCTGCTTCAACCAAACCTCCAAACCCTCCAAACCTCTCCGATCCGCATGATGAGCGTCTCCTAAATGCGCTTTATCTTCACTGCTAGAAATAAACCATGAAGCTCGTGAGTCAAATCCAGGTGCGTTTTTATTATTATTATTATTATGATTATTATGATTATTATTATCTCGACTCGTTGTGTCCTCCGGTGTGTATACAGTCAGATCCCAACTCCAAAGTGCCCTCCGAGTTCCCAGCTCCTTCCTCCTGGATCCTTTCTCCCTCCTGTGCGCTTTACTCCGAGGTGATGTGAGATTCAAAACCGAATCGGTTCCTTTTGATCGAATCGTTTAACTGAGTCGGTTCAGCAGGAATAAGGAATCAAAATTCGTGACGCTCTTGTTTGTTTGTTTGTTTGTTTGTTTGTTTTATTGATATGCTGATTGTTAGCTGTGATATGTCACAGTTAAAATCAATATATCAGAGTTAATAGGTTATGGCCAGGATATCAGGCTAATGAATCAAATCAATCATCTTAGCCACAAAAATGAATCATGAGTCAACTGGAACAACACAATACTGTAGGTTGTTGGGTTTTTTTAGACAGCTGGTCGTTGAATCAAACAAACACTCGGATAGTTTGATTCATATAAACTGGTTGATTGAAAAGAATCGAATCAGGACAAGTGAAAAAAGTGTTAAATCGTAGAACAAAACAACATTGTTGCTCTTTGCGACTCACTTACTGATTCAGTGAATGATTCTTTTGAATGAATCGATTCACAAGTACTAATAGAAAAGAAAGAAAGCACAACTTGATTCATCACACACTTGGGAAATTTCCTCTCTGCATTTAACCCATCTGAAGCAGTGAACACACACATACGTGAACAATGAGCACACACACACATATCCAGAGCAGTGGGCAGCCATGCTAACAGCGCCCGGGGAGCAGTTGGGAGTTAGGTGCCTCGCTCAAGGGCACCCCAGCCCAAGGCTGTCCTTGGCTGTGCATGTCTTTGAACTGTGGGGGAAACCAGAGAACCCAGAGGAAACCCACGCAGACACAGGGAGAACATGCAAACTCCACACAGAAAGGCCCTCGCCGACCGCTGGGTTCGAACCCAGAACCTTCTTGCGCATCACTATTGTTCTTCTATGCATTTCTTATTAGTGATGCAGTGCAGAGCACGCATCACTATTGTTCTGTGAGGCGACCGTGCCACCCATATAAGTTGCAACTATTCATTCATTCATTCATTCATTCATTCATTCATACTATGTTGACATATTGTGTAGTTCTCCATGTTAGATGCCTTATTATTTTGTGAATTATAGTCACAAATTAGGTGGCATGGTGGTGTAGTGGTTAGCGCTGTCGCCACACAGCAAGAAGGTCCGGGTTCGAGCCTCGTGGCCGGCGAGGGCCTTTCCGTGCGGAGTCTGCATGTTGTCCGCGTGGGTTTCCTCCGGGTGCTCTGGTTTCCCCCACAGTCCAAAGACATGCAGGTTAGGTTAACTGGTGACTCTAAATTGACCGTAGGTGTGAATGTGAGTGTGAATGGTTGTCTGTTTCTATGTGTCAGCCCTGTGATGACCTGGCGACTTGTCCAGGGTGTACCCCGCCTTTCGCCCGTAGTCAGCTGGGATAGGCTCCAGCTTGCCTGCGACCCTGTAGAACAGGATAAAGCTGCTAGAGATGATGAGATGAGGCTATGTTTTTGTTTGAAGGTTGTCTAAGCAAAACTGAGTTACTCTAAAAGTGCAAAATTTTCTACAGACTATATCACTGCTGATTCAATCAGTGGTGGTAAATCAAATGAATCGAATCAGTGAACAGTGAGTCATAATAAGAGTCAATACACATCCAACTCCTCACACTACTGCATCTATATGATATGACATGAATCTAGATGATAAAGTAGTTAAAGGCCCACTATGCTAATATTATTTTGTCACAGTAACTACTTAGTGCCCTAGAATGCAGTTTGGGACACACCCCTCTGACATATGAAACCAGGAGCTAAACCCTCCTCCTCCTCCTCCTCCTCCTCCTCCTCAACCTCTGCTTTTCCCAAAGTCTGTTTCTCATTTGGGTTTTTTTTCTCCCTCCCCCCAGTCTATGGGTTTTAGGCTTGAAATTTGATGCGAAGAAAAACTCTGAGAGGATTTGAAAGAATCTCTCTCTCTCTCTCTCTCTCTCTCTGTGTTGAAAAAATTTTTGAACACAGCACTTATTTTATGGCCTGATGTGTCCTAATAGACGGGGTGATGGGTTATATTCCCTGAGTGGAGTATTTACTGGCAATAAATAAAATCTACATGGCCTGAGTAGAAGGAAGCGAGAAGGATGGCAACAGAAGCTGACCGAGGACATGACCTCTTCTGATCTAACTCCGAGTTAAGCTCTAGGACCTCTAACTGGAAAAAGAAGTAAAAAAAAAAAAGAGCAGAGATTATTTGCGTAGTTATTAAACTATATGTGGTCCAAAATCAGATGTACTCTGATTAGATTATACAACTACACAGCAAGTGGTTAGCGCTATCGCCTCACAGCAAGAAGGTCCGGGTTCGAGCCCCGTGGCCGGCGAGGGCCTTTCTGTGCGGAGTTTGCATGTTCTCCCCGTGTCCGCGTGGGTTTCCTCCGGGTGCTCCGGTTTCCCCCACAGTCCAAAGACATGCAGGTTAGGTTAACCGGTGACTCTAAATTGACCGTAGGTGTGAATGTGAGTGTGGTTGTCTGTGTCTATGTGTCAGCTCTGTGATGACCTGGCGACTTGTCCAGGGTGTACCCCGCCTTTCGCCCGTAGTCAGCTGGGATAGGCTCCAGCTCGCCTGCGACCCTGTAGAACAGGATAAAGCAGCTACAGATAATGAGATGAGATGAGAACTACACAGCAAGCGAAACCATCTTCAATATCGTCAAATGTAGTGTATCTATTACAGGGGCCTAGCTGGGGGGGTCCTGGGGTGCCCGTGACCCCCCCCCCTTTGTCGGACCATACATTTTTTCAATAGCCGCATAAGAATATTAGAAAAGTGCCCACTGTAATTTTTCTAACTTTTTTTTTTAAACTAGATTGTCACCTCAGCCTCATTAGCGTTTCTATAACCTTGTATGGACTTTCTGTGGTTGTGGGCGCGAAAACCCAGTTCTGCGCAAGCGCAACACGATCGCACTAGAAAGCATGGTCAAGCTGCCAGTGTAGCTGCAGTCTTTTTAGTTGCGAATTATGAGTATTTCCTCGTGTTAATAATTCACCATGTCAAAACAAGCGAAACTTTCCTCCTTCTTTCGACATGAAGAGAGGTAAGCAATTTATTATATATATTTTTTTCCATCAAAGTTGCATTTTGTGGCTTCGAAGTTAAGTTTTAGTGCCGTTTCTAGAACACAACATCAAGAAAACGTGGAAGAAACAGCAATAATGGAAGAGCCGGTTTCTAAGCAACCTAAAACTAGCATATTTGTTAGATATTTTTCATAGTTCTATTCTAGTACTAAGTCAAATTTTTTATGATAAAACAGACTCAAAACAAGATGCATCATCGCTTTCGGCAGACCAAGAAACACCGGCCCAAGCGGCAGTTGCCGGTGAGTGAGCGAGCTTGGTTTGCTTATGCTATGGTCGCCGTTGTTTGGTTTGATAGAATTGGCCCAAAACATGAGTACGGTCAGTAAGCTCAACCATTCTTTTTGGTCGATGTAGGCTTTTTTGATTTGCCAGATGAAATAATCTTGAAGGTTATGAAGCACGTACCGCTCTCGGCAGTGTTCCATAGCTTGTCGAGTACCTGCAAAAGGCTGCTGCGGCTATCTCACACGGTTGTGTTATGGAAACGTTTCACGTTACAAGATACAGGACGTCCTCCTTTCTACGCCATCCATAGTTTTAAGAGCATTTTTGAGAGGCATTGTACTCATTTTCACCATCTTCTGAACAACATTTCACCTTTCAATTTAGTAAATTCAATCTTACACAAAGATATGTACTCAGGCTGCCAGTCAGTGTGTGACACACACACACCGAAAAATCCTAGCTACACCCCTGTTATTACGGTATATCCTGTTATGAGATTCAAACAAATAAACATTTGTACTCATTTCAAGCTTGAAATGTTCCATTGGCAAATGATTTTGGGAATTACGCCTCGAAATAGGTTGAACGATCTTATATTGTGTTTACAGTAACCCTGGAAGAGGAAATACTAGATCAGTTTGACGATATTCTGTTAATCAGTATAATCAGTTCGACTATATTCTAAGGCGGCCCTTAATTCCAAAAGGAATATGAAGGAATTGTAGAGAATTTTATATATTTATTTCGTAAATACGCAAGTGATTATAGAAAATCGCATGCGCTGATTGGTCGAGAAATTCGCACTATTTCTCGATAATCACCTCGAGCGACTCAGCAAAATGGCGGCCAATCGCTTCGTCACCGTAAGTGAGGAAGAATTACAAATGATGAAAGAAAATGCGACTTCATCTCGGTTATTATTCACCGATATTCACTTCACCTTTGGCGAAAAGTTGTTAAATATAAATACACCGATCAGCCATAAGGACCACTGACAGGTGAAGAAGTGAATTACATTGATTATGTCATTACAATGGCACCTGTTAAGGGGTGGGATATATCAGGCAGCAAGAAAGAGAACAGTCAGGTATTGTTGGAAGCAGGAAAAATGGGCAAGTATAAGTGAGAGACTTTAACAAGGGTCAAATTGTGATGGCTAGATGACTGGGTCTGAACATCTCCAAAATGGCACATCTTTTTGTTTTAGCCAGCGTTTACTTTTTCAGCAGTTTGTGCTACAGGAGCTCTTCAGTTCTTCTGGATTGGACCATATGGGCTAGCCTTCGTGCCCCATGAGAATCAATGAGCCTTCGACACCCATGACCCTGTCACCAGTTCACCGTTTGTCCTTTGGATCCTTGGACCACTTTTGGTTGGTACTAACCACGGCATACCAGGAACACCCTACAAGATGT
Source organism: Neoarius graeffei (assembly GCF_027579695.1). NCBI lineage: Eukaryota > Metazoa > Chordata > Actinopteri > Siluriformes > Ariidae > Neoarius > Neoarius graeffei. The sequence continues at coordinate 84,702,376 of NC_083578.1, forward strand.
GCCATTTTGGAGATGCTCAGACCCAGGCATCCAGCCATCACAATTTGGCCCTTGTCAAAGTCGTTTGCTTATGTTTGCCCATTTTTCCTGCTTCCAGCACATCAACTTCAAGAACTGACTGTTCTCTTTCTTGCTGCCTGATATATCCCACCCCTCGACAGGCGCTATTGTAATGACATAATCAGTGTTATTCATTTCTTCACCTGTCAGTGGTTTTCAGAGGTGGACAGTAACGAAGTACATTTACTTGAGTACTGTACTTAAGTACACTTTTTGAGTATCTGTACTTTACTTGAGTATTTTTTTTGGAAACTTATGACTTTAACTTCACTTCATTTGAAAGACAAATATCGTACTTTTCACTCCACTACATTTCTATCAAGGTCCTCGTTACTCATTATTATGAAGCAGCTTTGAAAGTGGATTTTTTTTTCTTTTCTTTTCTAAAACGTGATTGTTTTTTTCCCAGGTGACACTGAGAGCCGATCAGTAATCACTAGGGTCACGTCATGTCCATAGACTGGAAAAAATCAAGTTCATTGATTTCTCCACAGCTTTATTTGAACAGCTTTATTTAGTTGATGGCCAAATGGAAGGAGGCGGTTCTTCTTGGGAATGAACGCGCTCATGGCCCATGAACCCATGTTTCAGTTTTCTGAAAGGATTAAAGATTTGTTTCATTTTAAATGTTTGCTTTGTTTGCTGAAAACGAACCACATCACGGCCTACAAAAACTCGCCGTCCGACCTGCAGAAGCATATTCAGGTATATAAACGTTTTATTCCAAGAGAAAGCTTGCAACAAAGTTGTCTGTGCTTTTAGAGCTAGCGATAACGTTGCAATAGCTATGCAGTCTGGTTAGTCAAACGACTCTCTACGGATTTTCCCGCCAAGTTGCCATTGTCTTGTCCACAGTTAACGTTTACACATAGCTAGTTAACTTGGACACTGTTAGTTAGCATGTAAAAACGGAGTTACGCTAACATGAATAACGTTAACTTATCTGAAGTCCTTTCAGAAATATGTTTTAGCATAATCTTGCCAAATAAACAGAATGTAGAAATCTTTCTTTTCTAGTAGCGTTAGCTACCCAATATGATTTCGAGTTTGAAAAGAGTTTGCTAGCATGTCAGGTGGAGTTTCACTGACTAGCTACGTAGCTTAACGTTAAACCACCATGATGGCACAGCATGCGTTCATTTTATGAATTCACATTTCTGTCTTTGGTAACGGCGTTAGGTTTTGTAAGCGTTGTGGCAATAATACAACGATGCGTTGACAGAAAATTTACTTTTAATACTTAAGTATTTTTAAAAGCAAGTACTTCAGTACTTTAACTTGAGTAAAAATTTGACTGGAGAACTTTCACTTGTATCGGAGTAACATGTAACCAGCAGGATCTGTACTTAAGTAATGAAGTTGGGTACTTGGTCCACCTCTGGTGGTTTTAATGTTATGGCTGATCAGTGTGCATGTAGACACAAACAAAAAAATCTTATTTTTCTGCCTAATGTTTCTTTCATCAGTCTGTCAATAAAACCCGGGTTGAAATTTACGCACAAAGTTCATATTTTCAGAAAGCAAGTGCGTAAGGATAAGGTTATATTTGTTACAAGACTTTAAGGTTAAAGTATAATATCTGAAGTAAAATCTGCAATTTAAAAAAAAAAATTTTTTTTGATCAATTAACAGCCAGACTGCATTCCAATTCCTGGTGTTCAACACAGTTTGTCTAGCTGATAATTAATTTATTTATTCACATTGGAATATTTAAAATAACTGTCTACATGTAAAAATAAATCCAGCATTTTATATATTGATTCATTTAAATGGATAAACGCAGGTTTATTTGTGTTACACAGTGTCCCAGGTGTCTCCTTTAATGACCACACACGCAAAAAAAAAAAAAAACACCCGAACGCAACATGCCATACAAAGCAACTTCTTTCTCGTAAATGCATCAACGATTAAAACAGTCCAGGTTTAATTTCAAGGTCAAGCAGGCACAAAGAGCTTTCCAGAAATGAAAACAGGATTGGAAAGGAGAAACATGCAAAGACTTGTGTATGTCGTGTAAAATAGTGAATTATGACTGGAAGTGGGCGGCACGGTGGTGCCGGTTAGCGCTGTCGCCTCACAGCAAGAAGGTCCTGGGTTCGAGCCCCGGGGCCGGCGAGGGCCTTTCTGTGCGGAGTTTGCATGTTCTCCCCGTGTCCGCGTGGGTTTCCTCCGGGTGCTCCGGTTTCCCCCACAGTCCAAAGACATGCAGGTTAGGTTAACTGGTGACTCTAAATTGACCGTAGGTGTGAATGTGAGTGTGAATGGTTGTCTGTGTCGATGTGTCAGCCCTGTGATGACCTGGCGATTTGTCCAGGGTGTACCCCGCCTTTCGCCCGTAGTCAGCTGGGATAGGCTCCAGCTTGCCTGCGACCCTGTAGAAGGATAAAGCGGCTAGAGATAATGAGATGAGATGACTGGAAGTCAAAGGAGATGCCTGGATGGAAATGTTCACTGTAGACTAAAACAGAAATGAACATGATGACCTGCGGTTTGATTTTAAATACAATTAAAAAAAAAAGGTTTGATCAGGTACATGAAGTGTCTGGAAATTTCTACGTTTTCTAGAAATTTCCAAAGACGAAACTATGACGTCACAACCTTTTTCGGGTGGATTTTTTTTTTGGGTCACAAAAAACATCCATGGAGTCTTCTGAAAGGTAGTTCAGAAGAACGAAGTTCTTCTAAGAACTAACAAAGTTCTGGTAGTTGATGTACAACCCCGATTCCAAAAAAGTTGGGACAAAGTACAAATTGTACATAAAAACGGAATGCAATAATTTACAAATCTCAAAAACTGATATTGTATTCACAATAGAACATAGACAACATATCAAATATCGAAAGTGAGACATTTTGAAATTTCATGCCAAATATTGGCTCATTTGAAATTTCATGACAGCAACACATCTCAAAAAAGTTGGGACAGGGGCAATAAGAGGCTGGAAAAGTTAAAGGGACAAAAAAGGAACAGCTGGAGGACCAAATTGCAACTCATTAGGTCAATTGGCAATAGGTCACTAACATGACTGGGTATAAAAAGAGCATCTTGGAGTGGCAGTGGCTCTCAGAAGTAAAGATGGGAAGAGGATCACCAATCCCCCTAATTCTGCGCCGACAAATAGTGGAGCAATATCAGAAAGGAGTTCGACAGTGTAAAATTGCAAAGAGTTTGAACATATCATCATCTACAGTGCATAATATCATCAAAAGATTCAGAGAATCTGGAAGAATCTCTGTGCGTAAGGGTCAAGGCCGGAAAACCATACTGGGTGCCCGTGATCTTCGGGCCCTTAGACGGCACTGCGTCACATACAGGCATGCTTCTGTATTGGAAATCACAAAATGGGCTCAGGAATATTTCCAGAGAACATTATCTGTGAACACAATTCACCGTGCCATCCGCCGTTGCCAGCTAAAACTCTATAGTTCAAAGAAGAAGCCGTATCTAAACATGATCCAGAAGCGCAGACGTCTTCTCTGGGCCAAGGCTCATTTAAAATGGACTGTGGCAAAGTGGAAAACTGTTCTGTGGTCAGACGAATCAAAATTTGAAGTTCTTTATGGAAATCAGGGACGCCGTGTCATTCGGACTAAAGAGGAGAAGGACGACCCAAGTTGTCATCAGCACTCAGTTCAGAAGCCTGCATCTCTGATGGTATGGGGTTGCATTAGTGCGTGTGGCATGGGCAGCTTACACATCTGGAAAGACACCAATGCTGAAAGGTATATCCAGGTTCTAGAGCAACATATGCTCCCATCCAGACGACGTCTCTTTCAGGGAAGACCTTGCATTTTCCAACATGACAATGCCAAACCACATACTGCATCAATTACAGCATCATGGCTGCGTAGAAGAAGGGTCCGGGTACTGAACTGGCCAGCCTGCAGTCCAGATCTTTCACCCATAGAAAACATTTGGCGCATCATAAAACGGAAGATACGACAAAAAAGACCTAAGACAGTTGAGCAACTAGAATCCTACATTAGACAAGAATGGGTTAACATTCCTATCCCTAAACTTGAGCAACTTGTCTCCTCAGTCCCCAGACGTTTACAGACTGTTGTAAAGAGAAAAGGGGATGTCTCACAGTGGTAAACATGGCCTTGTCCCAACTTTTTGGAGATGTGTTGTTGTCATGAAATTTAAAATCACCTAATTTTTCTCTTTAAATGATACATTTTCTCAGTTTAAACATTTGATATGTCATCTATGTTCTATTCTGAATAAAATATGGAATTTTGAAACTTCCACATCATTGCATTCCATTTTTATTTACAATTTGTACTTTGTCCCAACTTTTTTGGAATCGGGGTTGTATCCCAGTTATACCACAGGGCTGCTAAATTCTCCATTCTGATTGGTCAGAAGGTGTTGATTCATTTTCCCGAACAGTAGCTCTGACAGTAGTTCCGGCTGAAAGGCAAATCACAGGTTTATATATTAATGCGCTTGTTTTAATCCGCTTGGTAAGTCTGACGTCAGTAGCCATTTCCAGGGCCAAACACCTACTTAGCATTGCCAATGTCGGGATTTTGTCACGCGATTTGGTGATTTTATTTTTTTATACTCCTTTAGAGAATTTAATTTAAGAAAACAACAACAAACAACAAGTGACAAATCTAGCGACTTTTTCAGCACCCATTAGTGACTGTCCCAACTCTATATGGCTCTCGTCACATCACAGCCTGTTATATGAGTTTAGAAATCAGGTTCATTCGACTCATAGTGTAACACCTGACTTGCATTTGCGACCAATCACTGATCGCCACTGTTAGCCCCACACTCTCACCTTGTTGTAAACTTTCTTTTTGGACATATATAACAGTTATTCCACGAAACCGAGTCGTACATGAGCTGATAGCCGACGAGGCACGTAGCACTGAGTTGGCTATAAACCATGTACGACGAGATTGAATGGAATAACTGATTTATTCGATCCACATTCACTGGATTTTGAGAAACCGAGCATTTTTATTTTTAGCAAATTCGATAAATAAAAACTTTATACAAAACGTCCAACCAAATTATTTCCGCTTAGAATGTAAACAAACCTGCAAAATCACAGGAACAATTTGTGAAAAATGCTAAATTCTGGAAAAATTAGAAAAAAGATATGTTCTTCTCATCCAATACTTTTATTCCATATTTTGTTGCTTTTTTTTTTTTTTAAGTATTCTTTGGGGTTTTGTTTTCAGATAGAGTTTTTATTTCGTCCTCGGTTGGTTCAGCAACACGTTCCGCCATTTTGTTTTTCTTTACTCATGGTATATGAGCTGATAGCCTAGTAGTAGAATAGAGTAGCCAATCAGAGCGCATGATTGCTCATATCCAGTGAATGTGGATAGAATAATACAGTTTATAAGTACTAAAAGTGAGGCACGGTGGTGTAGTGGTTAGCGCTGTCGCCTCACAGCAAGAAGGTCCGGGTTCGAGCCCCATAGCCGGCGAGGGCCTTTCTGTGCGGAGTTTGCATGTTCTCCCCGTGTCCGCGTGGGTTTCCTCCGGGTGCTCCGGTTTCCCCCACAGTCCAAAGACATGCAGGTTAGGTTAACTGGTGACTCTAGATTGACCGTAGGTGTGAATGTGAGTGTGAATGGTTGTCTGTGTCTATGTGTCGGCCCTGTGATGACCTGGCGACTTGTCCAGGGTGTACCCCGCCTTTCGCCCGTAGTCAGCTGGGATAGGCTCCAGCTTGCCCGCAACCCTGTAGAAGGATAAAGCGGCTAGAGATAATGAGATGAGATGAACAGATTGCACCGTTGTTGTTTTTTTAGCTTATATAACTCGGTTTTTTTTAAACATTTTCTTAACTCCAAGAGAGAAAAAATGAAAATCTGGTGATGGAACTATTGTTTAAAGCTGCTATAATGCAAGTGATACCAGTGAATATCTCTTGGATATTCAACAACATTAAATATAAGTATAATTGTATCAAATACATATCATTGTTTTGATAAATCATTAGTGTTAGCAGGTTGCTGTGGTATAAAAGGAATAAAACATTATGAAATGTATTCTTATGGGAAACTAATCAACTTCAGGGTAGTAAGAGTATGACACCACTCCGTCACTGATTATTTTACTGAAAACGCTCATTCAGAAGTGATTTATCCCTTACTTAGGAGCCATTAAACTAAATACAGTAGCTAATAACTAGCTAATGTGAGCAGCCTCACACTATAAAGTTATTAAGAGAGCTAAAAGGACTGGGCTGCACGGTGGTTAGCACGGTCGCCTCACAGCAAGACGGTTCTGGGTTCGAACCCAGAGGCTGGTGAGGGCCTTTCTGCGTGGAGTTTGCAAGTTATCTGCGTGGGTTTCCTCCGGGTGCTCCGGTTTCCCCCACAGTCCAAAGACATGCAGGTTAGGTTAATATGGGACGGCCTTGGGCTGAGGTGCCCTTGAGCGAGGCACCCAACTCCCAACAGCCCCGGGCGCTGTTAGCATGGCTGCCCACTGCTCTGGGTGTGTGTGTGTGTGTGTGTGCTCATTGCTTCAGATGGGTTAAATGCAGAGAGGAAATTTCACAAGTGTGTGATGAATAAGGTTGTGTTTCCTTTCTTAAAAGCGTAAGCCATACAGTTTAGCCATGAAGCACTAAAACAATAATTAGACAATTCAACAGCTCCATGCCGAAGAGCTGATTATGAAAGAAAAAATGGAAACTAGCAGATGTTAAACATTCTACAACTTAATAATAACGAACTGCGTCTTGTTCCAGCACTGAGGGAACGAGGAGAGGCAGACTCACCAACCTCAGTGGTATTTCCTGGAAATGTTTATATTGAGTTTGATTCATACAAGTAGCTCATATTCACAGCATGCGGTGCATCAACTTCACAGAAACGCCGCGGGAGCCGTGTATGACTGCACGGCCTGGATATGTGTGTGGGAGGTCACGAAGGTCAGAGAGAGAGCAAGAGAGACAGACAGAAAGACAGACAGAGAGACCCAGAGTGAGAGAGACATTTACAGTAAGTATCTGAAGATGGTTCTGTACATTTACAGTAATATCTATGGCTGAAGACTACAGTTGTCATGAACAGTTTTGCACTCAAGTCTCCATGATAACGTCAACAAAACAGACTTCATCTTAAAACTATCATGAATTTCCTGGTTACACAGTTGTACTTTATGACTACTGTATATAGGACACACTTATAGAAGCAAATTATTTATATAATCACGCTGTCTGTTATCACCCAGATGAGGATGGGTTCCCTTTTGAGTCTGGTTCCTCTCAAGGTTTCTTCCTCGTGTCGTCTGAGGGAGTTTTTCCTTGCCACCGTTGCCACAGGCTTGTTCATTAGGGATAAAATTAGCTCATATTTAAAGTCTTTGATTTTCTGTAAAGCTGTTTTGAGATAATGTGTGTTGTTAAAAGCGCAGTACAAATAAACTGACTTGACTTAATGTTGACTATAGGATCGATGAAAGCATTTTCAATTAAAAAAAAAAAAAAGATTCAAACTCTTACCTGGAGTCACGGTGTCACATTAAATCACTAGCTGGAATATGTAAACCATCAGTGTGTCTAAACATCTGTACAGTGGTGCTTTTGAAAGTTTGTGAACCCTTTAGAATTTTCTATATTTCTGCATAAATACGACCTAAAACATCATCAGATTTTCACGCAAGTCCTAAAAGTAGATAAAGAGAACCCAGTTAAACAAATGGAGACAAAAATATAATACTGGGTCATTTATTTATTGAGGAAAATGATCCAATATTACATATCTGTGAGTGGCAAAAGTATGCGAACCTTTGCTTTCAGTATCTGGTGTGACCCCCTTGTGCAGCAATAACTGCAAGTAAACGTTTGCGGTAACTGTTGATCAGTCCTGCACACCGGCTTGGAGGAATTTTAGCCCGTTCCTCCGTACAGAACAGCTTCAACTCTGGGATGTTGGTGGGTTTCCTCACATGAACTGCTCGCTTTAGGTCCTTCCACAACATTTCCATTGGATTAAGGTCAGGACTTTGACTTGGCCGTTCCAAAACATTAACTTTCTTCTTCTTTAACCATTCTTTGGTAGAACGACTTGTGCTTAGGGTCGTTGTCTTGCTGCATGACCCACCTTCTCTTGAGATTCAGTTCATGGACAGATGTCCTGACATTTTCCTTTAGAATTCGCTGGTATAATTCAGAATTCATTGTTCCATCAATGATGGCAAGCCGTCCTGGCCCAGATGCAGCAAAACAGGCCCAAACCATGATACTACCACCACCATGTTTCACAGATGAGATAAGGTTCTTATGCTGGAACGCAGTGTTTTCCTTTCTCCAAACATAACGTTTCTCGTTTAAACCAAAAAGGTCTATTTTGGTCTCATCCGTCCACAAAACATTTTTCCAATCGCCTTCTGGCTCGTCCATGTGATCTTTAGCAAACTGCAGACAAGCAGCAATGTTCTTTTTGGAGAGCAGTGGCTTTCTCCTTGCAACCCTGCCATGCAGACCATTGTTGTTCAGTGTTCTCCTGATGGTGGACTCATGAACATTAGCCAATGTGAGAGAGGCCTTCAGTTGCTTAGAAGTTACCCTGGGGTCCTTTGTGACCTAGCCGACTATTTCATGCCTTGCTCTTGGAGTGATCTTTGTTGGTCGACCACTCCTGGGGAGGGTAACAGTGGTCTTGAATTTCCTCCATTTGTACACAATCTGTCTGACTGTGGATTGGTGGAGTCCAAACTCTTTAGAGATGGTTTTATAACCTTTTCCAGCCTGATGAGCATCAACAACGCTTGCTCTGAGGTCCTCAGAAATCTCCTTTGTTCGTGCCATGATACACTTCCACAAACGTGTTATGAAGATCCGATTTTGATAGATCCATGTTCTTTAAATAAAACAGGGTGCCCACTCACACCTGATTGTCATCCCATTGATTGAAAACACCTGACTTTAATTTCACCTTCAAATTAACTGCTCATCCTAGAGGTTCACATACTTTTGCCACTCACAGATATGTAATATTGGATCATTTTCCTCAAATGACCAAGTATAATATTTTTGTCTCATTTGTTTAACTGGGTTCTCTTTATCGACTTTTAGGACTTGTGTGAAAATCTGATGATGTTTTAGGTCATATTTATGCAGAAATATAGAAAATTTTAAAGGGTTCACAAACTTTCAGGCACCACTGTATTTCACACTTTCACTGGTTTAAAGTCTGACTGAAAGGGAAATAACTGTCTTGGACCAAACTGGTACATTATGACTCAGACAGAGCTTCAATGCCAGTGCTGATGTTCTACTCCAGCAGGGTTTCCTTTGAATTTAAGCAGGAAAAAAAAAGAAGCAATGAAAGCATCTCTCCAGAAGGTGGTAGCCTTGCTGAGGGAGTTTGATTACACGGCTGATTACAAAAGGCCTTGGTGAGATCAACAAAAAACACTCAAAGATGAATTTATCAACCATATTCACCACGGTCACAACAATTCTGAGTATTAAAAGCATAGTTTATTATACAAATCCACAAGAAATCCATGAGAACCGTGATAACAGCTACTAGACTTCCATATTTCACAGACGTGGTCATTCGTCACACCCCCTCATCTCCCAGAGATCAGTAGGAGTCTCTCGCGCCTTTTGGCTCTGGGGCACATAAAGATTTCCTGCTCCTCAGGTTGTATCTTGGCTGTGGACGAGAAATTTGATGTCAGCAAACAAATGCAGCTGCGACGTAAAAAAACAAGACAAAAACAAAAACAACCCCCCCACCCACGAAGTACGAGAACATCTCACAGACGTATGATCAATCTCTAAACACGTGATCTGTGTGAATAGGATGGAATGGAATTTAAAAGGAAGGTCCTGATGAATTCCTGGCATGCCGGAGATTTAGGAAGGAATTTTTAGAACGTGCCGGCTGACGAAGGTGAATATATTCTGCAAAAAGGACGTTTTGGGGTTTTTTTTTTTGAGTTTCATCTGGGGTGGCACAGTGGTGTAGTGGTTAGCGCTGTCGCCTCACAGCAAGAAGGTCCTGGGTTCGAGCCCCGGGGCCGGCGAGGGCCTTTCTGTGTGGAGTTTGCATGTTCTCCTCGTGTCCACGTGGGTTTCCTCCGGGTGCTCCGGTTTCCCCCACAGTCCAAAGACATGCAGGTTAGGTTAACTGGTGACTCTAAATTGACCGTAGGTGTGAGTGTGAATGGTTGTGTGTGTGTCTATGTGTCAGCCCTGTGATGACCTGGCGACTTGTCCAGGGTGTACCCCGCCTTTCGCCCGTAGTCAGCTGGGATAGGCTCCAGCTTGCCTGCGACCCTGTAGAACAGGATAAAGCGGCTAGAGATAATGAGATGAGATGAGTTTCATCTGTCTATCAGTGATAGAGTTCGAGTTTAATAAAACCATAAGCATTTTATCCCCATTAACCACTGATATTTACCCTTGCGTCAAAGTCCGGTTAGTTTAAAATCACATCATTTCTAAGAGATGATGTTGTCTCTACTGTGTAATCCATCATCATTACAACACTGTGGTCCACAGACACATTTCTGAAGCTTTAGCTGTCTTTCTGCCGGCAGAGTTCACGTTTTTATGCAGAGTGGTGACTAGATTTCCTGATGACCAATTTTTTTTTTACTGAGGTCATGATATCACGCATTCAGAAGGATTGTGGTCATCAGATGTGGCTTGGACAGACGGATGGATTTACACATTCTGCCAAAACGCAGTTCTGACTTCGGGTGATCAGATTTAAAGCCGCTTTTAAAGCCGAGTCCAGTCTCAAGTCTCCAGTGTTCAAGTCCGTGTCATTTAAAAAAAAAAATTAAATTAAATTCGAGTCAAGTCCGAGAACAAGACTCCAACTGCACCATTTGACGGTGTCTGTTTCAGCACCATTAACATTAGTTTGTTCCTGAACATGACGGATGAACAGGTGAATGTGCTTCTCTTCATCAGGGAGTGTGAAGTATTCTGTCAGAGATGGTTGGGAGACGGATGTAAGTTCAGAAGGTGTGTTTATTAATACAAGTGAATACGGTAAACAATCCAGAACGGCAGGAAAAATCGTAAAACAGTGAAACAGGCGATAGGTCGAGCGAGGCACAAACAGGCTATCGTAGACTCGGCAGGATCAAACACGAGAAACAGGAAATCAGGAAACCAAACAATGAAATAAGGCACGGTAATGTGTCAGCAATGCAACTCAATACTTCGCGAAGTAAGAGCGTTTTCACAATTTTTATATAGGCACACTGATTGCGCCTTAAATCCTGTGCAGGTGCGAGTCGTTTACGGCGCACGCGTGAGAGTCTGCTTGGCGCGCACTATCCGGAGCGCACCCGAGAGTCTCTCTGACGCACGCGCCAAGGTGTAATGTAGATATAAATATCTTATGCCAAATTATTATGGCATGTTACAAAAAATAAAGAAAAAAAAACAAGCCCTCATCTTCAATTTACGAGTCTGAATGCAGTTAATGCACGAGTCCGAGTCCAAGTCATCAGTGCTCAAGTCCAAGTCGAGTCACGAGTCCTTAAAATTAGGGCACGAGTCGGGCTTGTAAGCCTGGATGTAGATTCACTCACTCAGCTCCGCATGCTCCCAAAGGGAGCATGGCGCCTCTGCATATGGCTCTCCAAGCGAGTCTGTTCCTGGCAGCCTCCCAGGCAGTGGCGATGTTGAGGCCAGCAGCCTGCAGGTCGTCGCTCAGCTGGTCAGACCATGTGCGTCTGGGCCAGCCTCTGGGACGGGACCAGGTGGTGGGGGTTGGTTCCCTCGGTAGGGCGGCTGGTTCCAGGGGTGGCTCCGCCCTGGCGATGTGGCCGTAAAGCCGGAGACGGGCCAAGCGGATCTTGTTGGACAGCGAAGGCTGGTTGGTGATCTCACGCAGGGTGGCATTGGAAACGTGGTCATACCACCTGATCCCCAAGATCCTTCGTTGGCACTTGGTGTCGAAGGCATCCAGGCGGTGTTCCTGGGCAGCTGTTAGAGTCCAGGTCTCGGCTCCATACATGAGGATGGACAGCACGAGGCTGTTATACAGCCTGATATTAGTTTGGACCGAGAGTTTCCTGTTGGACCATACGCTGTCAAGGCTTGCCATTGCAGAGGTGGCACGACCGATGCGGAGCTGGATGTCAGAATCGCTCTTGCAGTCAGACGTTATTGTGCCTCCGAGATAGCAAAACCTGTCAACAGCTTCCACGGGGTGGGAGTTAATCACCAGTCCTGCTTGGGGTGTCTTGTAGTCACTGAGGCACTGAACCTTGTTTTTTCCCAGCCGATCATCAGGCCGAGCGGTTGGGTTTCCGTATCCATGGCCTGCAGGGCAAGTACATCGTCTGCGTAATCCAGGTCTGTGATGGTAACATCTCCAAAGCTAGCACCGCAGGCACACTGAGCCACAGTTCTCCCCATGACATAGTCGATGGCTGTATTAAAGACTGTCGGGGCCAAGACACAGCCCTGGTGGACGCCAGGATGTAGATAATCCGTACGCTGGATGTAGATAATCCGTATATAATCCTGATCCTCAACCAAGCAGGTGTCAAAGTCAAGGACTTTTGATTAAACATTTTTTCCCCAAAAAATGTTGGGATTTTGATCCAATTCCTGATAAAATGCAGTAAAACTGGAGTTTTCTATGAATCACTGGGAAAACCTATTTACAAAAGCTTGCTCACTGGAAAACCAACATCCTTTCTTCAACATAAAACAACCAACACCATACAAAAAGAGGAAATAAATGGTGGATGTGATTCACGCAAATGTTTTAAACTAGTAATTTCCATACTACTTCTTCTTTCTTATGATGTACACAAACTACCAGGCTTGTAGTGCTCAAGTCCAGGACTCGGACTCCAACTCGAGTCTGACTCGTGCCCTAATTTTAAGGACTCGTGACTTGACTTAGACTCTAGCACTGATGACTTGGTCTTGGACTCGGACTCGTGCATTAACTGCATTCCGACTCGTAAACTGAAGACGAGAGCTCTGTGGTTGGTAGAAGAGAGCAACTGGACTTGCTTGAAGATTCTTGAAAACGTTTCGCCTCTCATCCGAAAGGCTTCCTCAGTTCTGTCTGACTAATAGGGAGTATCAAGTATTTATCCTCTCATAAAGGAAGCCTTTAGGATGAGAGACGAAACGTTTTCAAGAATCTTCAAGCAAGTCCAGTTGCTCTCTTCTACCAACCACAGATTACTATGTACCTGGATGACTGAGTTTCTTCACAGATACGTTTCTACGCACTTTGGGATGAGATCCCTTCGACTGGTGCGGGAGTATGAGAGGACTTCCAGAAAACTGGCAGACATCTTAGCCAGAGAGGATCGTTCATTTTTGTCAACCTGGAATGACCATCACTGAACAGAGGTGGGTGTCTATGGCATCTTATCAGCCACCTACAATGCAGCCATCAGCATTCTGAGTCGGATTCTATGATGATCCATGAGAGGATAAATACTGGATACTCCTTATTAGTCAGACAGAACTGAGGAAGCCTTTCAGATGAGAGGCGAAACGTTTTCAAGAATCTTCAAGCAAGTCCAGTTGTTCTTAGTCTGGCTAACGCGACTTCAAAGCTCTGCGAGCATTTGGTCTGGCAAAGATATTAAGCCCAACCATTTCCCAAAGGCATGGTTGACCCACCTCCCTGAAATGCCTCAGTTTGCTACTGGTCGAAGCCAGAAAAGGCTGTGACGAAGCTTAAACCAATCACATCACTCTTTCCTCTGACGTATGTGACGCGACGGAAACTGCTTGAGTAACAGGAAGAAGATAAATACCTCCAGGGCTGCTCTTTGCTCCGTTTTCAATGAGAACTTCCCGTTGAATGCTTTCCATACAGCATCTACCGCTGTGTCAAAGGCTTGCCGCTGCTCCATGTTCGTAATGTTTCTAGTGAATGAAGCGCTTCCGGCATAGATTCTGTAAACAATCTATGGCTTCCGGTCACAGTTCTACTACATCACTGCCTTGAACACGCCTCTACCCAGGGCCGTTGGAGATGCTCAAAGTTGATTGGCTCCCGATTTTTCGGGAGCTTGGAAGAGCTGGAGATAGCTTGCCTTGCCAGACTAAGCTCGCAACAGGCCCTCATGTTGCGTCACACTTAGGATGGGCGGGCCCAGGCTAAGTTGCTCTCTTCAACCAACCACAGATTACTATGTACCTGGATGACTGAGATTTGTCACAGATAAGATGAGAGGTCAGATTTTTTTCTTTATTTTTTTGTAACATGCCATAATAATTTGGCATAAGATATTTACATCTACATTAATTTTTATACTAATCTTGTGCAAGAGAATGCACCTTCACCTGTTCACACATCATGCTCAGGCGTATCTCTAGCTCTCATTGTTTCTGATGAAGTATTCGGCAAAATTTTCCGTCTGCTAGTTTTGATGTTATGCATCACGGGAGACTTTGAAGTGAGTTTTCATAGCTTTACCTACTTGTTTTTTCAAATCAAACTGATTCATGTAAATAAAATAACTTTTTTAGAATATAACTGGAGTTGTTCTGATGAAAAATATTGAGATCTTAGTGGTCGGATTGAGATAAAAAAAAACCCGAAGACAGAAACGCGAGCGTCGATTTCAGTTCAGTTAATGTGAATTGTTTCTTGGATGTGGATCAGACAGGTTTTTTTGAGGTTCGCCTTGAAAGCGGTGAATATTAATCGAAATAAGAATCATTTATATTCTTTCATATAAACACTACTAGGCCCTACTTTTGAGAAATACAAAGGCCTACAGAGCACAAAGAGGGGATTAGAAACAATCTTTTATTACTTTTTTATTGAGTGGACCGATTTAACGGTTTTACCTAATTAGCATAATTAATACGAATTAAATGCTAATTTGCATAATTTGTTTTTACTCATTTTTTAATCTTTGTATTCGGTATCCAACCACCTATGTGCTGCCAATTTCCATGTAAATATCTTGAAAAAGTTATTAAGAATAAACATTTGCTCTACAAAGCCAATTTCCCCCCACTTGTCGAATCTATGAAAAATGATCTTGATCGCTGGAATCTATTACCATTATCATTAGGAGGCAGAATTAATACTATTAAAATGATTGTGCTACCTAGATTTTTTTTTAATCTGTTCCAGTGTATTCCTATTTTTTTGACAAAATCCTTTTTTTTGCTTATTGATAAATTGTTATCCTCATTCATCTAGAATAAAAAAATTCCACGAATACAAAAGAACATTTTACAGCGGCACCGTGAACATGGAGGACTATCTTTACCCAACTTACAATATTATTACTGGTCGGCTAACATACGCGCTATGCTACATTGGCTTAATCCATCACAAGATAGTGACCCAAAGTGGTTGCGGCTGGAAAAGTCGACATGTGAACCTGCCTCTTTACATGCTTTACTTTGCTCTAAGCTCCCACTATTAGAACCTCTATCCAGATATTCTATAAATCCAGTTGTTAAGCACTCCTTGAAGATATGGGCACAGTTCAGACGGGCACTTTCACTTAATAACTTGTTAATTAATGCCCCTATATAGAGAAACAATATGTTTAAACCTTCCATCACAGACGGATCCTTTGATATCTGGACCAGGAAAGGATTAGCTACTTTAAAAGACCTCTATATTGATAAGAATTTTGCATCATTTGAGCAATTGAGATTGAAATATGAAATTCCCAACACACACTTCTTCAAGTACCTGCAACTTCGCAACTTTGTTTCCTCAGAATTGGCTCAATTTCCATCTATGCCGCCCAGCTCTCTCCTTGACTCTCTTTTAGAGCTTAGCTCCAACCATAAAGGGCTTATCGGAAAAATTTACACGTCACTCATTTCTTATGACTTCGAACCCTTGACACGTTTAAAAAACCAATGGGAAGAAGAGTTAGGCATAGAAATTACTGAGGATATGTGGGATTCCACATTAGATGGGATACATTCATCTTCAATTTGCTTAAAGTGCCATTCCACCATTGGATGTATTCTTTGGCATAAAATACAATATATTTTATGACAACATGACTAGACAGAGAAATCTTTTAGCTTCAAAACGATATATCAAACATAATTTTTTGACAACGACAAGTATATTAATTTTGCGACCAAAGTCACCTACCCTTTTAATTTCCGCGCGGTAGTGAAACGTGATGTCATCGGCAGGTTCCCCTTCTTGTGTACCACGTGTCGGTCTATTTTTAGACCAGGAAACCCCCAAAGTGAGACAGTCATTTCTCCTCGTATATGGGGGCCAAAAAAATTGCGAAAAATTTTGAGTTAATCTTTCAGTTAGCTAGATTTATTGGTATTAGCTAGATTTATTGGTATTATTTTTATCGCGTTCTATCCGCCATTGCTGATAATATGTGCCACGTCACGTGGTACACAAGAAGGGGAACCTGCCGATGACATCACGCGCGGAAATTAAAAGGGTAGGTGACTTTGGTCGCAAAATTAATATACTTGTCGTTGTCAAAAAATTATGTTTGATATATCATTTTGAAGCTAAAAGATTTCTCTATCTAGTGATACCATTTATATATGTTGTCAAAATATATTGTATTTTATGCCAAAGAATACATCCAATGGTGGAATGGCACTTTAAGACATAAAGTAATACAGTTCAAGATTGTACATAGGTTACACTGGTCTAAAGCGAGACTGGCAAAGCTGACACCAAATATTGACCCTAACTGTGATCGCTGTGGAGCAGCAACAGCCACTTTATCGCACATGTTCTGGATCTGCCCAAAATGAACAGAGTTCTGGCAAATCTATATTCAAATTCTTTTCTGACCCATTAGGAATACCCATGGAACCTCTTGCCATAACAGCAATTTTTGGTGTAGTACCGCAGGATTTCTGCCCCACTCGACAGAGCAAAAACATGATGGCCTTTGCTATGCTACTGGCTAGAAGACTCATATTGCTTAAATGGAAAGATAAATCTCCTCCAACCTTCAATCAGTGGATCAGAGACCTTCTGCACCATTTGACTTTAGAAAAAATCCGCTATGCCACAAGAGGCTGTGCCCTCAATTTCTATACTATATGGCAACCAGTTTTAGATCATGTTGAAAAGATAAATGCCTCAGATATCTTAAATGTGTAGATGTAACCCCTCCTTTTCTTTTTTTTTGGTGTGTGTGTGAGATTTTGTTTTATTTTATCTTTTTTTTTTTAATTATGTACAATTATTACTGAACCTGTGCTGTATTATGGATTTGTGGTGGTGCAGTGGGGTGGGGTGGGGTTGTTTGTGGGGTGGGATTGTATTGAAATGTATGTCAAATTGTATCTTTTATAACTGGAAAAAACAATAAAAACACTTTGTTTAAAAAAAGAATAAACATTTGATCTCATTGGTTAATGACGCTCATTCTGGACCATGTGATCCTCATACGGAATATTACGGCAGTTTTCTAAAAATTACGCCGTTTCTTCAATCTTTGATTTGTAATAGCTGAAGAACGGATAATTGTATTTTAATTCTGTCAAAAGTATGTTGTTCAGCATTCAAATCTGAATTCAGTGAGAGCAGTATCAAGCTATTTGGATTGAATTTTCACCTGATATGCCTATTTACATATTGCTCTGTCTAGTAATTCTGCTGTGTATGGTATTGAAAGTAAAATAAATTTTTTTTTTAAATTGCAGGCAAGACTCTAATACAGGGGCGGCACGGTGGTGTAGTGGTTAGCGCTGTCGCCTCACAGCAAGAAGGTCCTGGGTTCGAGCCCCGGGGCCGGCAAGGGCCTTTCTGTGCGGAGTTTGCATGTTCTCCCCGTGTCCGCGTGGGTTTCCTCCGGGTGCTCCGGTTTCCCCCACAGTCCAAAGACATGCAGGTTAGGTTAACTGGTGACTCTAAATTGAGCGTAGGTGTGAATGTGAGTGTGAATGGTTGTCTGTGTCTATGTGTCAGCCCTGTGATGACCTGGCGACTTGTCCAGGGTGTACCCCGCCTTTCGCCCGTAGTCAGCTGGGATAGGCTCCAGCTCGCCTGCGACCCTGTAGAAGGATAAAGCGGCTTGAGATAATGAGATGAGATGAGATGAGATGAGACTCTAATACATTTAACAAGTTTGAACACATTTATATTCAAATAAATATCCACCTGTCATTTTGTTGCTGGTTAATGTGAATGTCGGGTAAAGCTTGCGTTTGGGTCTGGAAATTCCTTTCGGGCTTAACCTGGAAAATTTTTCTAGATGCTGCTCTGGATAGTGAATCAAAATGTCACATTTCGCTTGATTTTTTTTCCCCCCATCAAACTGCAAATTGACAGGTCTTCCCCTTCCCCCCCACCTCCACTGTGGAAATTACTAATGCTTAGTGGAGGGAGGGGAGGGGTCAGCTTTTCCAACTGGAGGTGGAGCTTATTTCAGGCCCAGAAAAATGAAAACTCTAGTAAGAGTTCTCGTATTGTTCTAGTAACAGCAACATGAATTCTAAAGTTTATTTGAAATTCTATCCCCGTGTCCGAAATCACTCCCTACTCACTATACAGTGGACTATATAGTAACCATTTCGTAGTGCTGTCCGAACGCACAGTGAGAATTATTACGCCCTATATAGTGGACTCATAGTATCCCATAATGCATCATGAAAAGTAGTGTACAACCAACCGATGGTCACTAACCAAGCAATATATCCCATCATGCATTGCGGTCGTCCTGAAAGCAAAGCTGTTTCATAAGGAGCGTTAAGTATTTTAGACTGAGTGTAGTAGTAGTTTGTTTTTCCTTATAACAACAGGCACGATTTAGAAGTTGTGGCACGAAAATAGCAATAACACTTGTATTGTAGTGTGTTGGGGCGAACGGACGGAGGAAGAAACGCATTATAAACGCACGTTCAAGTCCAATTAAAAATAGTAAGAGAATAGAAAGTAAGCTCAAATAGAACAAGACAGATAAAATACAAGAATAAAAAGTTACAGTGCAGAGCAAGGAATTAATCAAAAGCCTCAAATTTGATTTAATAAAAGGCAGCGGCAAAGAAGAAAGAAAGGATTCAGCCTTCATTTAAAAGAACTGAAAGATTCAGCAGACACACAAAGCACTTTGTATTTATTAAATGTGGGAAATACGATCAGCATAATATGAATTTATTCTTTTGAAAACCCACCAGCCGACTGATCGGGCACGTTTTAATTGTAATGACGTAAATAACGGTGCAGCGGAGTAGTGCCCGAAAGTGTTGTTTTCTCCTCCCCCCCCCCCCCCCCCCCCCCATTTTACCAATGAGTTCACCATTATAGTCCTCTGTATAGAATTCCTTAGATAGTGAGTAGGGAATAGTGAATGAGTGAGTGATCTCGGACACAGCTTATGATTATTAGACGTCTACAACCCAGTACAGGTTTGTGAATGGAGGGCGGAGTCAGGAGAGTAAGCAATAAGGACCTGCACGTGGTGGTGGTGGTGGGGGATTTTTGCTAACGAGCGTTTTATGTTTCAGGAAGTGGCGGTGAGGATTTAAAAAAAAAAAAAAGGGAGGAGATGAGAGCCACAAGAGAGAGCTAGAGAGAAAGCTGAGCAGCACAGAACCGAGAGTGTGTGTGTGTGTGTGTGTGTGTGTGTGTGCGCGCGCGCGCGTGCATGCGTGGGTGCTTTGGAAAAGCAAAAAAATAAAAAGCACCTTTCTGAGTTGTCTCTTAATTTCCTGTCGAACACAACGGGCGTCGCACCGTGCACCGCAAAGAGGTTTATACCTGAAGCTCTCCCATGTTGTCACTTTAAGTTCGAAATTTCATGAGTCAGTATTCGTACCTGGCTGTGGCTGTCCTCCACGATCACGCTGTAGACGACTGCTGAAGAGTTACGCACACGGGAGCCTGAGGAACGACGCTGCCGTCTTTTTGGGATCTCGGATGTGCTCGGAGCTTCCAGTGGCGGAACAAAGCTCTCACGTAGTCTGCCTAATAAGCACAAAGATAAAAAACAGAACAGGAAGTCCAACAGAAATGTAGCATCAAGAAATGGTTCCGGCAAACTGATATTTTCACTCAAGATGTTTTTCCGCTAAAACTAAAGGTGTTAAGAATTTTTGGCTGAAATTTCAGTGTATTAACGAGATAGAGAGCCTGACTAAAGTCACAGTAATTTGCGCTAGCTCTTACAAACCGGGACGTCTGGTCACCGTACCCTATAGATCCGGAACGGGAAGAGATCAAGAATGAGACTTAGTGAGGAAAAGTTGCGCCCTGAACAAAATAAAGATTGAAAAAAATCATGAAAATTGACAGAGTTATAAGTGATCGAAAAAAAAATCCTGTTTTTCATGGATCATTCCGGTTCAGTGATCCAGATCAGCACCAAAAGTCATAGCAATGTAATTCAGCCCAGAGGTATTCTTCATCATGTGAAATTTGGCAATGATTGGTTGAAAACGGAGGGAGAAATAGCATCCTAAAAAAACATTAGGAGAGTAATAATAATAATAAGAAGAAAGTAAAAAGATCCTGAGTGAGAGTAACAATTTGCACCAGCGCTGCGAGCACAAATTAATAAGTAGTTTTCTGATGTCAACAATACACTCGTCCAACATTTCCAGTAGGAAAATCAAGATGATATGAGATTGGCACAGGCCAAACGGTGACTAACGAGGTCTAAAAGTCTGTCTAGCAGTGGGGGCGTGGCCAAGCCTTGGCAACATACGGACAGAAGGTGGGCTGAACTGGCAGGTAACGTGTGGCGATTTTCACCTGTGTGATTACTAACCACTTATTAACCTCGCTTGCTTGGTCTTTACGGGAAAATATCAGACGGAGGTTTTGACAGTACAAACCGAGCAAGTGAGGTTAATAAGGAGATTATTATCTCATCTCATCTCATTATCTCTAGCCGCTTTATCCTGTTCTACAGGGTCGCAGGCAAGCTGGAGCCTATCCCAGCTGACTACGGGCGAAAGGCGGGGTACACCCTGGACAAGTCGCCAGGTCATCACAGGGCTGACACATAGACACAGACAACCATTCACACTCACATTCACACCTACGCTCAATTTAGAGTCACCAGTTAACCTAACCTGCATGTCTTTGGACTGTGGGGGAAACCGGAGCACCCGGAGGAAACCCACGCGGACACGGGGAGAACATGCAAACTCCGCACAGAAAGGCCCTCGCCGGCCACGGGGCTCGAACCCGGACCTTCTTGCTGTGAGGCGACAGCGCTAACCACTACACCACCGTGCCGGAGTTTATTATCTGGCTTTTTTTTTTATCTCTAAGATTAAAATAGACAGTTAAAATGAGGTGTGACGCTGCTTTCAGGTCATGTCATATTTGTAATGTAGTTGAGTCACACGTGCAGAATAAACAGCTCACGGTTTCAAAACTGATTTTCTGTTAGTGGTTAGCGGTTTCTGAACGCTCTTTGTTGCTCATTTCTTGAATAATGCGGTGATTCATTTGTCTTTTGTGCCATTTTTGGTTTCCGTTTTGATGTCCAATTCATCTTTTTTTGTTTTTGTTTGTTTATTGCAACACTGAAAGTCGGCACCTTGGAAAGAAAGTCCGTAATCGCCTACGGGCATGACAGGAAAATACTGTCTACCACGGAACCAATCAGAGCGCACGATTTTACCAGAAGTAGCTTGTGCCATATAATAATGGAAATTGAGTTATATGTGCTTTGCTTGTCCTTTCAGGAACATAGCTGAGAATGTAATAGGAGCCTGAATCTATGAGGAAAAGTCGCCTGCCTCCTTTCGGAGTCCACACACACACACACACACACACACGCACAGAGGGTTGTACAGCCTGGTCCAAAAAAATATGACTCATTAGCAACTCAGCATTACTGTTATAAATCCATTATGTTTGGAGTTTCATACACACAAAAACACAGCTCACTGAAAAACACACACACACACACACACACACACACACACACACACACACGCAGGCTGTATTCGTGACCATCAAGTGTTTTAATTCTGTAATCATGCCATGTCTCTTTCAAACTGCACACACGGCAAACAGAAACGCTGAGCTCACTGATAACCCGCTCTTTAAACCAAACAACAAAACTGTCGCTGCTTTGTGTAATTTCTGCTTTGGTTGCACAACGTCGTCTTCGTTTACTTAGGTCTAGGGTGTCTAACAAAGGCATCAAAAGCATTTTAAAAATGATCAATGCTCGAGAATATCTTGTCCATCTTTCTTCATCTGCACTTTCCTAATCACGATACAGATGATGCATCAGTGAAGTGGGATTGAATAAACAAGATCAACTGTGCGCTCCTGCTCACACGCGTATCCCCCCGCCGCTCTCGCTTATATCAGAACACAAGCAATCGAAGGAATAGGACACTTTTATGAATGTTGACTTCAACAAATAATGAACCCTGAAACCAGTAATTAAAGAGCAGTGTCTCTCTCCAGGGGTTTCAAACAGCATCCTGGTAAACTGTCATTTTGAAATAGCATTTTGCTTCTTGAAATAGCGTCAAAATCCACCCTACATGTTTCGTAAATACATTCAGTCGGTAAACAGGAAGTCGATGTGCGACAGGCCTGAAAATGGTAGACATGATACAGAATCCCAAGCTGAAGCTCGGTACCAAATATCAAGCAGTTGTGACTTGTATTTGCTGAGAAAAATGTTACAAAAATTTTGTAAATCCACTCTATTATGTTTTATAAAGACATTCAGTCGGTAAACAGGAAGTCGATGTGCGACAGACCTGAAAACGGTATACATGATATCGAACCCCAAGCTGAAGTTTGGTACCAAGTGGCTATGATTTGTGGTTGCTGAGAAAAAGGGTGGTTCGGACAGACAGAAATACGGAAATATGGACGGACAGAGGTAAACCAGTATATATTATAATTATATAATTAGCCCCAGTAGGTTTCACTTTCTGTACAATCAGCGAACATGACCAAATCTACAGTCTGGGCTGGAAAGAAAATCAGCCTCACGTTGTCATACAAAAACTCATATTATATATACTATAGATAGATAAATAGATCTCGTCTCATCTCATTATCTCTAGCCGCTTTATCCTGTTCTACAGGGTCGCAGGCAAGCTGGAGCCTATCCCAGCTGACTACGGGCGAAAGGCGGGGTACACCCTGGACAAGTCGCCAGGTCATCACAGGGCTGACACATAGACACAGACAACCATTCACACTCACATTCACACCTACGCTCAATTTAGAGTCACCAGTTAACCTAACCTGCATGTCTTTGGACTGTGGGGGAAACCGGAGCACCCGGAGGAAACCCACGCGGACACGGGGAGAACATGCAAACTCCGCACAGAAAGGCCCTCGCCGGCCACGGGGCTCGAACCCGGACCTTCTTGCTGTGAGGCGAGAGCCCTAACCACTACACCACTGTGCACCCCAGATAAAAAGATATTTACATTTATTTATTTATACGACAGATGCCATGAAAATATACAGTACAGACGCTTAAGCCCTGGTCCCATAATACTGATAAATACAATTACAGCTATAACCATAACTATAAATAAATCGGTCCCCTGCAGCTTATGTGGTCGGTGCTCACACCAGATTGATAACGATCTCTATATCCCAGTCCTGGGTTTATCTGTATCGGTGAGATTGCTTCTGGAGTGATTTTTCCAGGCCTGGACCTGATCCGGGTGGCACGGTGGTGTAGTGGTTAGCACTGTCGCCTCACAGCAAGAAGGTCCGGGTTCGAGCCCCGTGGCCGGCGAGGGCCTTTCTGTGCGGAGTTTGCATGTTCTCCCCGTGTCCGCGTGGGTTTCCTCCGGGTGCTCCGGTTTCCCCCACAGTCCAAAGACATGCAGGTTAGGTTAACTGGTGATTCTAAATTGAGCGTAGGTGTGAATGTGAGTGTGAATGGTTGTCTGTGTCTATGTGTCAGCCCTGTGATGACCTGGCGACTTGTCCAGGGTGTACCCCGCCTTTCGCCCGTAGTCAGCTGGGATAGGCTCCAGCTTGCCTGCGACCCTGTAGAAGGATAAAGCGGCTAGAGATAATGAGATGAGATGAGATGAGATGGACCTGATCCGATAAAACATCTGACCAATCAGCTAACTGTTTACATGTGATGTTTTCTGAGCATGTGCGGTTTTCCCCGGGCGTCGCTATACATCCTTATTGCATCATGAAGTCACGGAATACGGATTCACGGAAAATAAAAAACATAATACAAAGCACGGATCTTTTAATCACGGATTTTCCATGAAATATCAATAGTAAATTCATAAACATATAAATGCAGGTAAGATATTTTAATAATCAACTTCGGCAGTACAAACAAAATTGTTTTAGACTTTTTTTTTTTTAAATCCGTGATGCATCATCTGTTTGAAATCGGTAACCAATCTGTAACATACTGAAACGTCCGTGACCAATCCGTAAATTATTAGCATCAGTGATGCATCCGTATTAAAATCACGCCGTGTTTTGTATCCGTTTTATTATACTTCCCTAATCCATGACCTATTTTACCTAATTATGTGCACAGGTTGTTTTGAAGTCCAAGCTGTACAGTATGACCTGGAATAACGTGCTACTACTTGGAAAAAACCCTTCCATGACTATTCCTAAGTTGCACGCGTTTATTTCCCTGAGTGGCAGGACCAAGCGATATTATAGTCGGGATTATAGTTGTGGTGTTTCTGCTCCAGACTGGAACTAAATTCACGCAGAGGTATAGTCATCGTTGGTATAGGTATCGTCATCGTTGGAGTTATAGGTATCAGTGTTGTGGGACCGGGCCCTTACTCTTGTGAAGGGAAGAAAATGACGGTAAGGTGGCCTCTATGGCGCCAGAAGGATGCAGAATGACCAAACTGCTGTCTTCTTCTTGATCCCACTTTCCACCCCATTGCTTCCGTCTGGGCTTGGTCCAATTATTCAAAGATCCTGAAAGATGTTCTGGGGAAGAAAAAAAAACAACAACACAACAACAATAAAACTCAGACTCATGGACACACCCATAAGTTGCGCATCCCGGCTGAAGCCAGTCCCTTACCTGCTTTCCTCAAAGTTTGCTGAAGGTTCCTGTGAGTCTCTTTCAGCTCCCTCAGGATCTCCAGACTTTCCCTGTTCACGTTGCGGAACCGAATGGCAAAATAGAGCAGAACAACGCAGGCGATCAGCACCATGGCCTTCCTGAGAAGCCCGACCAAAAAGGCGAGCCGCTCCTGGAGTGTCAACATAAAAAACAAACAAAGAAACCACACACACAACAGAAACAGGTGTTCACGCGAGGAATAATTCATTCGGACCTCATCATGACTCATTATGGGTTCATATTCCTGGGGAATTCTTAAATTTTTTTTTTTTTAACCAACTTTTTTTTTTTTTTTTGTATTTTTGGGGTTTTGTTTTCGAGTAGAGTTTTTATTTTGTCCTTGGTTGATTCAGCAACACGCTCCGCCATTTTTTTTTTCTGTACTCATGGTATATGAGCTGATTTCCTAGTAGTAGGAATACCACAGCACTGTAGATTTCCTGATTCCGAATAGTCCATTAGTGCGCTCCTTCCTCTAATATACAACCTTTCCGTTAGCAATATCTCATTCACAGGGACTTGTATGTTGCATGATCCTGATAATCTAATTTTAATAATAAACAGATTTTTTTTTTATGTTATTGAACAAATCAAAACATCACTGATACAGTGACGCTTTCTGTAAGAAAATATTTACATGCTATTTTATAACACTAATGGAAGGAGTCTCCAGTGTCCGGACTTTATAATAGTCAGTTTTCCACCACAGGAAAGTCTTCACGAAGGACAGGGGAGTTTGTGCATTCACGCATTATCGGCAACATCGCAAGCTGAAATTTTTGTCGTATTAAACACGGGAGAGAGGAAAGAGAAAAAAAGCTGAAGGAATGACGGTTTATAGCTGCGATAATATCAGTGACAAAACTTGTTTCGGAGAATTTCCACAACATTAACGTAACTACGAATGGATAAAAATTATGACTGTGTATCGCTCGGAGTGGTAAAAGAACTGTAACACCACTTTATTTAGTTTATTATTTTCTTAGAAGAATATGCTCCATCTTGTTTTACTCCTCTGTGCTTTCTCTAGAACATGGCGTATAACCGATTTATTATTTTATCCACATTCACTGGATATGAGCAATCGCGGGCTCTGATTGGCTACTCTACTACTAGGAAATCAGCTCATATACCATGAGTACAGAAAAAAAAAAATGGCGGAGCGTGTTGCTGAATCAACCAAGGACAAAATAAAAACTCTACTCGAAAACAAAACCCCAAAAATACAAAAAAAAAAAAAAGTAACAAAATATGGAATAAAATTATTTGATGGTAAGAACGTATACATGTTATTTACCAACTGGGAGGGCCGTATGGTGAAATACCGTGACCTCGGTCTTGATCTGTTATGTAGGACTAGGTGTTGTTATCCCAATAGATACTTAAGGCACCAACGAGATACTTAAGGGCCTCGCTCAGTATTCAAGGCCAAGGTCACAGTATTTCACCACACGGACCGACCTTAAGTTGGTAAAGAATAAATTAATTTTTTTCTTTACCAAATTCTAACAGAAAACGAGAGCGCCTGAAAGGGAAAACCGAGCCGAGACACCATTTTGAATCCTCATTCACGGCTGTAATGCAAATGGCTTCCTCCTCGGTATACAAGTGCACTTCCATGGCAGGAAAAAAAACTACATTTTGCCGCCTATGTAGTCCCCTATTTATACAAAATTGAGTCATTCAGGATTCAGCCATGTTTTTGCTCGGCGTTAGCAACAGTTACAGGTTTTTAGCTTTCTCCTGAAATGTTTTCTTTTATTTTGTCTTCCTCAGGGTAGTAAAACTCGCTTTCGCTGTGAACACTGTCGTTATCGCTATCCATGCTGTAAAATTAATGCTATTCTCCTGGCAAATGCTGCCAAAAATTTATAAGATTTTTGATAATCTTATAAATAAATCTTATTTAAAAAAAAAAAAGAAGATAAATGTTGACAAAAATTCTACTATGTTTGTTGTTGTTGTGAACGAGCGAGTAGCCAGAGGTCCATAACCGGGGTCTGTAACTGGGTCTGTAAATCGTCTGTATCCTACGATACGGACTCGCTTGCCAGCCAATCAGAGCACAAGATTTGATGGAAACCGACTGCGAAAAAAATATTTTTTTTTATTTTCAAGAATTATTATGATTATTATATCATTTTTCAGAAATTTCTCCTGTCATTTCGCCGGTTTGTTTACATTCCAAGCGGAAATGATTTTGTCGGCCATTTTGTATAAAGTTTTTATTTATCGAATTTGCAAAAAATAAAAATGCTCCATTTCTCAAAACTCAGTGAATGTGGATAGAATAAAACGGTTATTGCACTCAATCTCGTCGTACATGGATTATAGATAGCTCATGTACGACTTGATTTCGTGGAATAACTTAATTATACATACAGGGCCTTTTTTTTTTGATGGAATAAAAACGTGTTCTATTCCCTTCTAGCGAGTTTCATTCATTTGGTTTGATAGCATGCAATATTGTTAGCATATCGCTTATCCTACGTGTATTACGTCACTCTACACAATAAAGAATGAGCGTTGAATATGGTTTACGATATTGCACGGTTGTCAAGACGACATGACGTCACACATCGGAGATGTAAAACTTCCACGCTAGCGAGTGAGTGAGTGATCGTGACAATTTGTAAACAAACATGGCCGCCAGGTTTGCTTCGTTAAATACGGAAGACTGAGAGAATTTTGAAAGAGAAAGACGCGTCGAATACCCGAAAGGAATGTGTATGTATAATAATAATAATAATAATAATGGCTTTTTTCGTGGTCTATCAGATATATTCCATTCAGCTACTCGTCTTCGACTCATTCAGTATCATGCTAGCTGAATGGAATATATCCGATATGCCACTCAACGCCAGCCAATATTATTTAATTATTGTTACATGTTAAAAACATACCATCTGCTGATATCCAGGATTATCATCATCTTCCATCACCGTCCTACCAATCAAACGTTCCAGGTACACATTTAGAGCCACCAGGCCGAACAGAAAAAGCCTTCAAGACAAGATAATTATAAAACACATAGTTTATACAGTTGCATTACATTCAAACATCAGCAGGATCAAACAATGCCCTGTGATCATATGTGAGACAGCGGGCATCTCTAATCCTGCTCCAACACTCGAGCTGTAGCTTATCAGCTAATTATCGAGCGCTAGATGAGCTTAATCACGGAGCCCTTCAAGAACCGCCTGTGTGAATACTCTGCTATTACTGAAGCACTGAAAACATTTATCTGCTTAATCATAATGAAAGAGCAGGGGGACGACATCGTCCCCTTTCGGACAAGTGTGAAAAAATACTCTCAAGTTTGGAAACTGTGTTTTGCTCGCCAGAAAAAGAAGAAGAAAAAGGAGAAGACTTTTTTTATTCGTCACATACATTACAGCACAGTGAAACTCTTATTTACGTATCCCGGCTTGTTAGGAAGTTCGGGTCAGAGTGATACAGATGATACAGTGACCAGAGGTGGACAAAGTACCCAACTTCATTACTTAAGTCAGAGTACAGACCCCGCTGGTCAAATGTTACTCTGATACAAGTGAAAGTTGTCCAGTCAAATTTGTACTTAAGTTAAAGTACTTGCTTTTAAAAATACTTAAGTATTAAAAGTACATTCTCTGTCAACGCATCGTTGTATTATTGCCACAACGCTTACAAAACCTAACGCCGTTACCAAAGACAGAAATGTGAATTCACAAAATGAACGCATGCTGTGCCATCATGGTGGTTTAATGTTAAGCTACGTAGCTAG
Source organism: Neoarius graeffei (assembly GCF_027579695.1). NCBI lineage: Eukaryota > Metazoa > Chordata > Actinopteri > Siluriformes > Ariidae > Neoarius > Neoarius graeffei. Next base: position 84,731,160 of record NC_083578.1, read on the forward strand.
TCAGTGAAACTCCACCTGACATGCTAGCAAACTCTTTTCAAACTCTAAATCATATTGGGTAGCTAACGCTACGAGAAAAGAAAGATTTCTACATTCTGTTTATTTGGCAGGATTATGCTAAAACATATTTCTGAAAGGACTTCAGATAAGTTAACGTTATTCATGTTAGCGTAACTCCATTTTTACATGCTAACTAACAGTGTCCAAGTTAACTAGCTATGTGTAAATGTTAGCCGCAGACAAGGCTACGGCAACTTGGCGGGAAAATCCATAGAAAGTCATGTGACTAACCAGACTGCATTGCTATTGCAACGTTATCGCTAGCTCTAAAAGCACAGACAACTTCACTGCAAGCTTTCTCTTAGAATAAAATGTTTACATTCCTCAATATGCTTCTGCAGGTCGGACGGCGAGTTTTTGAACGCCGTGATGTGGTTTGTTTTCAGCAAACAAAGGAAACATTTAAAACAAAACAAATCTTTAATCCTTTCAGAAAACTGAAACATGGGCCATGAGTGCATGCATTCCCACAAAGAACCGCCTCCTTCCATTCGGCCATCAACTGATCGTGTTCAAATAAAGCTGTGGAGAATCACTGAACTTGATTTTTTCCAGTCTATGGACGTGACGTGACTCTAGTGATTACTGATCGGCTGTCTCAGTGTCACCTGGGAAAAAAAACAATCATGTTTTAGAAAAGAAAAAAAAACATCCACTTTCAAAGCTGCTTCATAGTAACGAGTAACGAGGACCTTGCTAGAAATGTAGTGGAGTGAAAAGTACGATATTTGCCTTTCAAATGTAGTGAAGTTAAAGTCATAAGTTTCCAAAAAAATAAATACTCAAGTAAAGTACAGGTACTCAAAAAGTGTACTTAAAGTGCATATTCTGGACCAATTTCATTTGTTTTTTTACAACCCCGATTCCAAAAAAGTTGGGACAAAGTACAAATTGTAAATAAAAACGGAATGCAATAATTTACAAATCTCAAAAACTGATATTGTATTCACAATAGAACATAGACAACATATCAAATGTCGAAAGTGAGACATTCTGAAATTTCATGCCAAATATTGGCTCATTTGAAATTTCATGACAGCAACACATCTCAAAAAAGTTGGGACAGGGGCAATAAGAGGCTGGAAAAGTTAAAGGGACAAAAAAGGAACAGCTGGAGGACCAAATTGCAACTCATTAGGTCAATGGCAATAGGTCATTAACATGACTGGGTATAAAAAGAGCATCTTGGAGTGGCAGCGGCTCTCAGAAGTACAGATGGGAAGAGGATCACCAATCCCCCTAATTCTGCGCCGACAGATAGTGGAGCAATATCAGAAAGGAGTTCGACAGTGTAAAATTGCAAAGAGTTTGAACATATCATCATCTACAGTGCATAATATCATCAAAAGATTCAGAGAATCTGGAAGAATCTCTGTGCGTAAGGGTCAAGGCCGGAAAACCATACCGGATGCCCGTGATCTTCGGGCCCTTAGACGGCACTGCATCACATACAGGCATGCTTCTGTATTGGAAATCACAAAATGGGCTCAGGAATATTTCCAGAGAACATTATCTGTGAACACAATTCACCGTGCCATCCGCCGTTGCCAGCTAAAACTCTATAGTTCAAAGAAGAAGCCGTATCTAAACATGATCCAGAAGCACAGACGTCTTCTCTGGGCCAAGGCTCATTTAAAATGGACTGTGGCAAAGTGGAAAACTGTTCTGTGGTCAGACGAATCAAAATTTGAAGTTCTTTATGGAAATCAGGGATGCCGTGTCATTCGGACTAAAGAGAAGAAGGACGACCCAAATTGCTATCAGCGCTCAGTTCAGAAGACTGCATCTCTGATGGTATGGGGTTGCATTAGTACATGTGGCATGGGCAGCTTACACATCTGGAAAGACACCATCAATGCTGAAAGGTATATCCAGGTTCTAGAGCAACATATGCTCCCATCCAGACGACGTCTCTTTCAGGGAAGACCTTGCATTTTCCAACATGACAATGCCAAACCACATACTGCATCAATTACAGCATCATGGCTGCGTAGAAGAAGGGTCCGGGTACTGAACTGGCCAGCCTGCAGTCCAGATCTTTCACCCATAGAAAACATTTGGCGCATCATAAAACGGAAGATACGACAAAAAAGACCTAAGACAGTTGAGCAACTATAATCCTACATTAGACAAGAATGGGTTAACATTCCTATCCCTAAACTTGAGCAACTTGTCTACTCAGTCCCCAGACGTTTACAGACTGTTGTAAAGAGAAAAGGGGATGTCTCACAGTGGGAAACATGGCCTTGTCCCAACTTTTTTGAGATGTGTTGTTGTCATGAAATTTAAAAATCACCTAATTTTTCTCTTTAAATGATACATTTTCTCAGTTTAAACATTTGATATGTCATCTATGTTCTATTCTGAATAAAATATGGAATTTTGAAACTTCCACATCATTGCATTCCGTTTTTATTTACAATTTGTACTTTGTCCCAACTTTTTTGGAATCGGGGTTGTATATCAAAGTCTGTCCCTTTACACACTCATCCAGAAGGGTAATTTTGCACAAGGCCATCTGTCTACAGCAGAAAAAAATAAAATAACAAAACGTGTCTGGAAAAATCCCAAGGGAGTCTGGAGCCAGATTCGTGACGTCACCTGCGGAAGCGCCAGCAGGCTGCGAGAGCTTTGCACGGTTTCAGTGCACAGCCTGTGTAGACCAAGCGCTCCCATTTCTCTCTCATTGTCCGGTCTTTTGGGAAACGATGAGTACTAATCCCATCATGATTGGTGTTGCTACACCCTCCTACGATACATCTGTTAACCATTTTAATAATTACGCGATAACGTTGAAGAAATTTGCAGAAAACCACCAGGTCGTTTTCTCATAAACAAACCAGTGCTGACGTAGGATTCAGAGGGAGGCGTCCCGCACGCGACGTCATGAAAATCAATGTTTGCCGGGGAATCTAAATGCCAAGTTTTTTCAGAGGCGGACCAATTCGCCTCAAATGGCTTGATTTTAACTGAATTTTTCTGGTATTGCGCAAAATTGCAGAGAATGCAGAATGTTACAGACATTTGACCAAAGTTTAATATAAAATAGGAGAATTACATTGATCTTGCTCCTGAATTTACCTGTGATATGCACTTTAAGTACAGTCCTCAAGTAAATGTACTTCGTTACTGTCCACCTCTGACAGAGACCCTGGAGCAAAGAGGGTTAATCAGGGCCTTGCTCAAGGGCCCTACAGCTAGAGCCCCTGACCTTCAGATCAGTAACCCAGAGCCTTAACCTTTGACCCACCACTGCCCCATGGCTGTCATTACATTACAGGCATTTAGCAGACGTTCTTATTCAGAGTGATGTACAACACACCCAGAGCAGCCTGGGGAGCAGTTGGGGATTAGGTGCCTTTCTCAAAGGCACTTCAGCCATTCCTGCTGGTCCAGGGAATCAAACCGACAACCTTTTGGTCCCAAAGCTGCTTCTCTAACCTTTTATCCATGGCTTCCCCATGTGATATAAAACCACTACAATTCCATTTGGAATATTATGATCTGCTTAGCACCCTGGATGGAAATAGTACACTGTGGTGTTCACTCACCTCGCTCCTGAGGTGCGGCGTGTACAGGTGAGCAGGAAGGAGGCACAGAACCCCAGCGCATTGTACAACAGAGAGCTGAGGGTGTGTGACTCGGACATGATGAAGCTCTGAAGGAAAGCGACACGGTTAAAGATCTCAGCAAACGCCACCTGCTGCTCCTGGACAGAATGCTTCATCTCGGCAAACACATCTCTCAGACCTGCAGGAGAAACGTTGGAAAGGAAGGAATAAAACACAGCAACAACAACAACGTGGACCCAATTTGTGAAAAATGCGATGATCATAATAATAATTCTTAAAAAAAAAAATCTTACAATCAAATACTTTCATTCCATATTCTGTTGCTTTTTTGTATTTTTCTGGGTTTTGTTTTTGACTAGAGTTTTTATTTCGTCCTCGGTTGGTTCAACAACACGCTCCGCCATTTTGTTTTTCTCTACTCATGGTATATGAGCTGATATCCTAGTAGTAGAGTAGCCAATCAGAGCGCACGACTACTCATATCCAGTGAACCTGGACAGATTAATAAAAGTTTTATACCTTAGAACATAAATGAAGTTCTAAACACCTGATTTGTCAAGTCATTCGGCCAAAACGACGCACAAAACATTATTGAAGGAGTCCTTCGTGCATGAACAGGTCCCAGAAGTGTATTTCAGTTGTGATCAGAGACACGGAGCGAGAGGAATAAAATTTGCATAAAAATAGCTGTAAACTACGGAAGCCGAGAGAGGCCCTTCATATAATCTTTTTTAATTCACCTTGTTATCCCGAGATAACGACATAATTAATTCAGGATCTTGAGAAAACAACACAACTAATTCGAGATCTCGAGAAAACAAAACCGTTATTTCGAGATCTCGAGAAAACAAAACAATTATTTCATGATCTCAGCTGGATCACTGTATCTCTGTCGGTAGAGACGAAGCCGGGCCAGTCTTCTGCGGAGGTGTCGCGGACTAATTTTGAAATTATCCCTTATTAAAAGACTTAATGCAATCTCTCCCTGTGTCAACCCCTGATCAAAATATTGCCTTATTAGGTGATCGATTATTCCAGACATTCTAATGACCAAAGTTGCGTCTATACAGAATGAGAAATAGCCCCAAAGTCAGCATATCACAAGTCTCTTGGCGCACCTGAATGAACCATTTCTCAGCTGTTTTCTCGAGATCACGGAATAATCGTTTTGTTTTCTCGAGATCTCGAAATAACGGTTTTGTTTTCTCGAGATCTCGAAATAACGGTTTTGTTTTCTCGAGATCTCGAATTAGTTGTGCTGTTTTCTCGAGAACCTGAATTAATTATGTGGTTATCTTGGGATAACAAGGTGAATAAAAAAAAAAGGATTATATGAAGGGCCTCTCTCGGCTTCCGTAGTAAACTTTTTTTTTCTTAAAGAAATGTGGAATTCCAATAAGGTTGCATGAAGGGCAGAAATGGTTATTTCCATTAATGGAGGTTCATACACAAAGTCTGCTTTCTATGAGAACAAACACTCCAGGGTGTGTTGTCCACTTATGGTGCTTTGCAGTGTGTGAAAGCAGACCACAATTTCCTTCTGGTTTAAAGTTACCCTTTGCCGAGTGCTGCAGTGTGGTCTTGAGCTCTTCTCCATTGCGCAGGATGGCTTCCTGAGACTTCAGAGCTGCACTTTGGGCCTCGACGAGATCCTCAGCCATCCTCTGGGTGGACGCCAGCTGCTCGGCCACACCGGCTGAACTCTCTGTCAGCCTGATGTAAACAGAGACACACAGTTTTTTCCCCCCCTCTCTAGTTTAAACTTGCAGAAAAATTACTACAAAACAACAACTGATTAGATAACTGGGATGATTATTAAAACAATATCTGACTGGTGTACTTCATATTCTTGGCACAGACAATAAACTAAACAGTCAGCTCCAGAATTATTGGTTAAAAAAAACATTATTTTCTTAGATGAAATTTACTTTAAAAGGTAGATCTCTCATATTTTACTTCAATTTCCTTACCTACGGTTACCAAGGGTGCCAATAATTATGGAGTTGACTGCAATTGTGGACTGTTTTCCAGGTACATGTTACAAAAGTTTATGAAATTGTCCACCTCTACACTACATTAAACGTAAGACTGTAATGAAGTTAAAAAGCTCTGCAGTACTCGAGCTGTTCGATCACCTGTGGATGGTGGTTTCAGCCCGACGCTGCCACTGCTCGCTCTGGAGGTAGTGGCAAATGCTGTGGGCATGGGTAAAGAACTCTGTGTAGGTGTTAAACGCGACGGGGTCCATGTCACGAGTGCACGTTTTAACATCGCTGCCCTCGGGACACTCAGGAAAACTCCGTCCAGACCTATAATAAACCCAACTGGCTTTTGAATGGACACTGAGACTGTAGAAGTTTTATATACAACATTAAAGCTAGACTGCCTTTCAGATTTTTCAAGTGTAGGTCATTAAAAAGAATTTCCCCCGACACCCAATTATTTTTCTTTAGTGGACTGAAAGCTACTGAATTCGAATCACAGACCGGGTTTTTTTTTTAAATAGAACAATAATGAATTTAAGGCCATGTGGCCCTAAATTCTCCGCTTTTTTCCTGTTTCACCATGACCCAGTTCAAGATACTACGTCATGCATGACGTGGTGGGCTTTCCCTGTTTGCACAAGGCATTGTGGGATACAAATTTGAAACAGGAGAGAAAAACGGAGGACGTGAGTGTGCGAATGAAATGTGAAAGACCGACTACAGTAACGGAAAGAAAGCGAGAAGAAAAGACGTTATGTTATATACGAAGAAAAGGAAACGCAGGACCAAACTAATAAATATCGGCGGTCAGCGAGCACCTCGGTGTGATCAGCTGTTCGTTTAGCGACAGAATGATGGAACTGTCAGCGCACGCTCAAAGGGAAACCTGCGCATGCACACACACACGGACTTCCTCTGTCTGCTTGACTGCGTGAAGCGAGCGATTTCATGCACATTATTTGCTTTAATCCCTTCAAATTAAATAACTTCCCAGCCACAGAACAGAACGACCTGATATTTTCTGAGATATTACAGAAATAAACATATATCACAATGACCACATTTCAGACAGAACTAAATTTCACCGATTTTATGAAATCGAAAGGCCGTCTAGCTTTAAAGCAAAGTTGTCAACCTGTGATGGTTCACAATGAGAAAAACTGGCTTGCATGAATTTGACGCAAATTAGTTTCTGATCACTCCAAAGCCACAATTTAACAAAAATAAATCAAAGTTTCCAGCAATACAATGGTTCTCAAACTGTTTCAGCCCGTGAGCTTTTAACTGCAAAATAAACTCCACACAATCTCTCAGGGGCGGCACGGTGGTGTAGTGGTTAGCGCTGTCGCCTCACAGCAAGAAGGTCCTGGGTTCGAGCCCCGGGGCCGGCGAGGGCCTTTCTGTGCGGAGTTTGCATGTTCTCCCCGTGTCCGCGTGGGTTTCCTCCGGGTGCTCCGGTTTCCCCCACAGTCCAAAGACATGCAGGTTAGGTTAACTGGTGACTCTAAATTGACCGTAGGTGTGAATGTGAGTGTGAATGGTTGTCTGTGTCTATGTGTCAGCCCTGTGATGACCTGGCGACTTGTCCAGGGTGTACCCCGCCTTTCGCCCGTAGTCAGCTGGGATAGGCTCCAGCTTGCCTGCGACCCTGTAGAACAGGATAAAGCGGCTACAGATAATGAGATGAGACGAGACAATCTCTCAGCACATTTATTTTATTCACATAATCCAACCATTCAGCTCATTGCTTACATATGTACAATACAGTAACTAGCGAGAATAATAACTATTTAACAGTTATTCCACAAACTCGAGTCGTACATGAGCTGATAGCAGACGAGGCGCGTAGCACCGAGTCGGCTGTAAGCCATGTATGACGAGATTGAGTGGAATAACTGTTTTATTCTATCCACATTCACTGGATTTTGACAAACACAGCATTTTATTTGTATTTTTTGCAAATCCAATACATAAAAACTTTTCACAAAACGTCCGACAAAATCATTTCCGCTTCGAATGTAAACAAACTGGAGAAATGTCAGGAGCACTTTGTGAAAATGCGATAATAATAAGTCTCAATAAATAACAATAATGTTCTTACTATCAAATACTTTTATTCCATATTTTGTTGGGGGGGGTTGTGTAATTTTTGGGGTTTTGTTTTCGAGTAGAGTTTTTATCTCGTCCTCGGTTGGTTCAGCAACACGCTCCACCATTGTCTTCTTCTTCTTTAGGGTTTTTTTGGCGGTTGGCAAACCAACTTAAAGGTGTATTACTGCCACCGACTGGGCTGGAGTGTCTAACCAAAACCTATATTCTTTTCGCCATTTCTGTTTCTTTTAAATACTTGATAAAGTGATATATCTGACTTGATGCGCGCCGCCATTTTGTTTTTCTCTACTCACGGTATACGAGCTGATATCCTAGTAGTAGAGTCACCACTCAGAGTGCACGATTGCTCATATCCTGTGAATGTGGATAGAATAAAGAGATTTGTTCCTGAACTTTCCACCACCAGAACACATTCGGTCCGTGTCAACATTTTTTATAGTTTGACTTGTTTTTGAGTTGTTGATGTTTTAGATTCAACCCATTCAATTTACACACCAGGCTAATAACTATAAAAACTCAATAATTCTTCCAGTAGCTTTGATAATACTAGGTTCTGATTTCCGTCACTGTAATACAATTTTAAAAACATTCACAGATCCCACTGCCTATGTCTCACAGAACCCTGGGGGTCTGTGGACTCCACTTTGAGAACCACTGCAGTGTTATACAATTCATGCAGGTTTATAATGAGTCATATTTTTCTCACTTTGCTTAAAATAATCCGTTTTGACCAAACGCCTAGAAAAAACTGGGCTCTCTGGACATCTGAGAAACCATGAGGAGACACGTTGACCTTTTGAAGACCATCCAAATGAAGGATTTGTTCTTTCCAGTGGTGGGACTCTTCAACAACTATGCCAGGATCAGACTACACAATGTGTTTGTCTTTCACGATGGTCACCATGTCAGATTAGTCCATCATAGTGCCATAAATTCTTGTTGTGCTGGGTAGGAGACTGGAAATACTGCAAGTTTGACCCTGACCAATCACCGTTCAGGTTTTTGTGTGTCGTCAGGGAGGAGGGTCAAGAACCATGAACCCAAGAATCATGGCTTTCGAAGAAACGTCAAGGAACACATCATAGGAGTTGTTGAACCAAATAAGAAAATACAGACAGGAAATTATACGATTGTACGAAGATATGAAGTTTATCTTCCAGTGTTGAATGTACAGGAAAAATGACTGAGCAATTTTTGCAGAGTTAAAAGGATTTTCTTCAAAAATATAGTTAATTTTGCTCCATTCTGAGTTTAGAGAGTAAAATTTGGAGTTGGAGTGGGAGCAAAATTACAGAGTAATGGTTGTGGCTCTGAACTGAGTAAAATAGCACAAGATTTGATTTCAAGACACACCGAATAGAGTCAAATACCATGACAAGGAGAAGAATATTAACACTGAATTGAAGAGAATTGGGGCGGCACGGTGGTGTAGTGGTTAGCGCTGTCGCCTCACAGCAAGAATGTCCAGGTTCGAGCCCCGGGGCCGGCGAGGGCCTTTCTGTGCGGAGTTTGCATGTTCTCCCCGTGTCCGCGTGGGTTTCCTCCGGGTGCTCCGGTTTCCCCCACAGTCCAAAGACATGCAGGTTAGGTTAACTGGTGACTCTAAATTGAGCGTAGGTGTGAATGTGAGTGTGAATGGTTGTCTGTGTCTATGTGTCAGCCCTGTGATGACCTGGCGACTTGTCCAGGGTGTACCCCGCCTCTCGCCCGTAGTCAGCTGGGATAGGCTCCAGCTTGCCTGCGACCCTGTAGAACAGGATAAAGCGGCTACAGATAATGAGATGAGAATGAAGAGAATTGACTCCAGAAAAACAGCTCTATCAAAAGTTTTTTCAGAAAGGGACCAACTGTTATCTGGCATAGAGTAAAATTTTCTTCAATTTGAGTAAATTTTACTCAGGCAAATTTCCTGAGTGTATAGATTCACGATTGAGCGTAGCAAACAAGTGGAAATACGTTCAACACGAGAAGATAAACTTCATATCTTCGCACCACTGTGTAATGTTCTTTATATTATACGGACACCCATCTCATCTCATCTCATCTCATTATCTCTAGCCGCTTTATCCTGTTCTATAGGGTCGCAGGCGAGCTGGAGCCTATCCCAGCTGACTACGGGCGAAAGGCGGGGTACACCCTGGACAAGTCGCCAGGTCATCACAGGGCTGACACATAGACACAGACAACCATTCACACTCACATTCACACCTACGCTCAATTTAGAGTCACCAGTTAACCTAACCTGCAGGTCTTTGGACTGTGGGGGAAACCGGAGCACCCGGAGGAAACCCACGCGGACACGGGGAGAACATGCAAACTCCGCACAGAAAGGCCCTCGCCGGCCACGGGGCTCAAACCCTGACCTTCTTGCTGTGACGTGACAGCGCTAACCACTACACCACCGATTATACGGACACATCCACAAAAAAAAAGCAAGTTAATCAAAAGAATTTTAATTTTGAACCGCTTCACCATTTTCACAACACGCGTCTAGTCAGCAGGAAAACACTCGGAGTGACGTCATATCGGGAAATGTGTCACTCAGAGCCGTGATGTATTTCATATGAAAAATGTGAGTTTTTCAACACGAGAAGATAAACTTCATATCTTCAAGCCAATGTTTGATTTTCTTATTATATAGACACGTTCACAAACAAAAGAATTCATTGATTTCCTCACGAGTGACAGAGATTAGTCACAATTTTGGTTCTCCATGTTCTGGATGGAGCTCGTATGAAAAATCCGAGTGGTGTATTTAAATAATATTGGCTGGCGTTGAGTGGTATATCAGATATATTCCATTCGGCTAGTATGATATTGAACGAGTCAAAGACAAGTAGCTGAATGGAATATATCTGATAGACCATGAAAAAAGCCAGCCGATATTATTATTATTATTATTATTATTATTATTATACATACACACTTCATATCAACATTCTCGAATTCCAACACTAGCTGACCCATGACTCAGTGCTGTTAGCACGACAGTCCAGTTACCTTCCAGCTGGTGTAGCATTGAGCAGTAGCGTTAGCAAAGATCAATGCTAGCTTACCTGCAACTCGGTGTTGTTAGCACTGCAGTCCAGTTACCTTCCAGCCAGCGTAGTGTTAGTGAAGGCCAATGCTAGTGCAGTCAAGCTGAATATATATTATTTTCCCTGCTGTGTAATTTACTTAGTTACTTTTAAAATCAACATCGACAGCTACACACAACCGAGCGACCTGGCAGCCAAAATTCTCTCAAAATCTTCCGTTTTCAGCAAAGCAAACCTGGCAGCCATGTTTGTTTACAAACTGTCACTGTCACTCACTAACGCGGAAGTTTTACGTCTCCGACATGTGATGTCAAAACAACATGACAACGTACAATATTACAACAATACTGCACGCTCATTCTCCACTGGGTAGAGTGACATAATACATGAAGGATAAGCAATATGCTAACAATATTGCATGCCATCAATAAACCCACTAGAAAGGAATAGAATATATATATGTTATTTACCAGCTGGGAGGTCCGTATCGTGAAATACCATGACCGAGGTCTTGAAAGTACTGAGCGAGGCCCTCTGGGCCGAGGTCAGTATTCAAGGTCGAGGTCACGGTATTTCACCATATGGACCAACCTTAAGCTGGTAAATAATATATATATATATATATTTTTTTTACCAAATTCTAGCAGAAAACGAGAGCGCTGAGCCGAGTCGCCATTTTGAATCCTCATTCACGGCTGTAATGCAAATTGCTTCCTCCTCGGTATACAAGTGCACTTCCATGGCAGGAAAAAACTACATTTTGCCGCCTATGTAGTCCCCTATTTATACAAAATTGAGTCATTCAGGATTCAGCCATGTTTTTGCTTGGCGTTAACAAGTTAGAGGTTTTTAGCTTTCTCCTGGAATGTTCTTTTATTTCTTCTTCCTCAGGGTAGTAAAACTCGCTTTTGCTGTGAACACTGTCGTTATCGCTATCCATGCTGTAAAATTAATGCTATTCTCCTGAGAAATGCTGGCAAAAATGTATAAGATTTTTGATAATCTTATAAATAAATCTTATTAAAAAAAAAAGATAAATGTTGACAAAAAATGCTACTATGTTTGTTGTTGTTGTGAACGAGCGAGTCGCCAGAGGTCCGTAACCGGGGTCCGTATTGTAGGATATGGACCCGCTCGCCAGCCAATCAGAGCGCAGGATTTGATGGAAACTGGACCGCAAAAAAAAAAAAAAATGTTTTTATTCCATGGAAAAAGTGTCCTGTATGTATAATAATAATAATAATTCCCAATAACACACTCATGTCCATATAATATAAATAATTCTGACACAATTATAAACTTTTTGGCAGGGTGTCATCGAGCATCCTAGTCCCACATTGCTGTTCTTCGAATGTCACACTACAAGGCCCGTTCGTTATTCCTCATGCTCATATTTGTCCCCGACCCTAGAAATTGGTCAGCCACGACAACATGGTGTCAAAATCGGGCTGAATTTGTGTATTCTGATCCCGGCATAATGGATACAACATTAATAACATCTGTAGTTAGTTCATACTTGCTGTGATGGAAGCAATTATGTAGTAAAATATATGAAAAATGAGCTCACACTTTTGCACTTTTGCTTTAGAACCCCATGTTATGACATCAGCTATTACATTATCAACCATTTCAATCGATTGGTTTCACCTTCAAAAGTGTTTCAAAAGCACTTTGCTTGCACAGCTGATGAAGGACTTTTCTGAGACATGATATCCTGTTTTCAAAATTTTTTCTGTACTTCTTCACTTAACTTTGACCATATCTACATTCTTCAGGCATGAACGTTGTGTCACCTTTGTCAGCCCATGTTTAAAGATAAGGCACACTATTGCAGGATTCTTTGACTGCAAAGGCCAGCATGGTATTGGAATTTAAAAAACAGCTCTCCAGACACTGTTAAACGTTTTCTTCTTCCACAGAAAGAGGATAAGACCGGATTCTTGGGTTAGAGCTCAATGGTTAGGATCTAACTCTGGGCTCAACTTAAGCTTGCAATGCATGAAACTGATCCAGAGTAATAAGAGCCTACATTCAAGTCAAAGCACACAGCAGTTATGTGAAGCAGTGAATCCAGATTCATGATAGCAGCAACAGATCCATCTAAAACACTGGAGGAACACTGCTGCATGGATGGATGGATGGATGGATGGATGGATGGATGGATGGATGGATGTGTTCCAGGTCAGAATTGTCGGTCAGGTGGAATTTTTCAACCTAGGTTAGAATTTTTAACCCAGTTCATAATTTGCTACTTGTATTAGGGAGCCTTCTATCTATCTAAACCTATCTAGGGTTAGGTTTCGGATTTAGGAAGACTTTGCATTTTAAACTTGATGACGTAATAAGACTGGACTCATTCATAAATTCAAAATATATAATCACTCCTTCCACTGCGATTGTTGCTGGTCTAGTGGTTAATAAAGTTTTAGGTTAAGAATCAGAAGGTTCCGAGTTTGAATCCTGGTTAAGTATGAAAAAAGATCTCATCTCATCTCATTATCTCTAGCCGCTTTATCCTTCTACAGGGTCGCAGGCAAGCTGGAGCCTATCCCAGCTGACTACGGGCGAAAGGCGGGGTACACCCTGGACAAGTCGCCAGGTCATCACAGGGCTGACACATAGACACAGACAACCATTCACACTCACATTCACACCTACGCTCAATTTAGAGTCACCAGTTAACCTAACCTGCATGTCTTTGGACTGTGGGGGAAACCGGAGCACCCGGAGGAAACCCACGCGGACACGGGGAGAACATGCAAACTCCACACAGAGAGGCCCTCGCCGGCCACGGGGCTCGAACCCAGGACCTTCTTGCTGTGAGGCGACAGCACTAACCACTACACCACCGTGCCGCCCCTATGAAGAAAGATATTTTTAAAAAATGTGTATAATTAGTTACATAGGAATAGGTGGACAGACAGACTAGGGATGTTAACCGATGACCGTTTGACCGGTGGTTGACCGAATCAACGTCAACCGGTTAATTTTTTTTGGTTGTCGGTTAAAAAAAAAAAAATCAATCGTTTTGAAGCTGCCGATTTTGGAGCGGAGGACTTGGAATTCCATGTTGTAAACGCTTGGGCCATGCCATGCGGTGTAAGGACGACAGCTGACAAATCAGAAACACCCATACAGTCATGTCCTGCCCCAGTTAAAGACAGCTGACAAATCAGAAACACCCATTCAGTCATGTCCCGCCCTCCCGCTGCCACTCTGCGAAAGTGTAGACACAGGCTTTTTAGCTTACAAATTACTATTCTGTTTTTTTTTTTTTTAATTATTATTAGAAGGCACATGGAGTTTAGTCCTGCCTTGGCCAGTGCATTCTGAAAGTATGTTTCGGTCTGTAGCCAACAATTCATGTTATTGCAGATCATATCTCTCCACACAAACTAAAGGTGCAGATGCCGACTTTTTTTTTTTTGAATCGCGCAGATCCGTTTTTTTTTTTTGGGGGGGGGGGGGGGGGGGGGGCGGGCGTTGGAGTGTCTGAATGTAATTTCAAGGTGGATTCTGTATTAAAAGTACTAAATAGGCGGGTGCCGTTGCAGTCCATGAGGCGTGGGGGGTGTGGGAGGAAGGCAGTGGTTCGGGGGGCTGCGCGCGTTTGCGCGGAAGCTGCGCACATTAAAATTTTGCGCGGCTTCGGCGCGGGCATGCGCGGCTTTCTGATTTGCTGTTTTCTTCTCGTGCTTGTACTTCCTGTGTTTCGTGGACTGTGGCGGCATTTGCTTATATGCAGAATTTGCTTTGATGAAGTTGTGGTCGGACGCTCCAACGCCCCCCCCTTGGGAAAGGAAGGTCGGATCTGCGCGATTCAGCTGTGGAGAGGGCGGCATCCGCCAAAAGGCGCACCGTTTGCATCCCTGTAATAATTCCAATTCTAGAATTTTAAACTCATAGGTTAACCGACTTTAACCGGCTAATGAGGCTCGGTGGTCGGTCAAAATTTTTTTTAGTTTTCGCCATCCCTAAGACAGACAAGAGGAAGTGGATAGAAGAAAGAGAGACAAAAGAAATGATGGAAAAATCCCTTTTAAGAATCTTAGATAATCCAAAAATTTACCTAGGTTGGAAATTACGGACCAAGTTAAAATTTTTTAACCCAGGTCAAAATAAATAAATCACCGAGGTTGAAAATTTTTGGGGTTAGCACTATCACCTCACAGCAAGAAGGTTCTGGGTTCAAGTCAAGTGGCTGATGGGGGCCTTTCTGTGTGGAGTTTCCGTGTCTGTGTGGGTTTCCTCTGGGTGCTCCAGTTTCCCCCACAGTCCAAAGACAGGTTAGGCTAATTGGTGGCTCTAAATTGACCGTAGGTGTGAATGTGAGTGTGAACGATTGTTTGTATCTATGTGTCAGCCCTGCTATGATCTGGCGACTTGTCTACAACCCCGATTCCAAAAAGGTTGGGACAAAGTACAAATTGTAAATAAAAAAGGAATGCAATAATTTACAAATCTCAAAAACCGATATTGTATTCACAATAGAACAAAGACAACATATCAAATGTCGAAAGTGAGACATTTTGAAATTTCATGCCAAATACTGGCTTATTTGAAATTTCATGACAGCAACACATCTCAAAAAAGTTGGGACAGGGGCAATAAGAGGCTGGAAAAGTTAAAGGTACAAAAAAGGAACAGCTGGAGGACCAAATTGCAACTCATTAGGTCGATTGGCAATAGGTCATTAACATGACTGGGTATAAAAAGAGCATCTTGGAGTGGCAGCGGCTCTCAGAAGTAAAGATGGGAAGAGGATCACCAATCCCCCTAATTCTGCGCCGACAAATAGTGGAGCAATATCAGAAAGGAGTTCGACAGTGTAAAATTGCAAAGAGTTTGAACATATCATCATCATCTACAGTGCATAATATCATCAAAAGATTCAGAGAATCTGGAAGAATCTCTGTGCGTAAGGGTCAAGGCCAGAAAACCATACTGGGTGCCCGTGATCTTCGGGCCCTTAGACGGCACTGCATCACATACAGGCACGCTTCTGTATTGGAAATCACAAAATGGGCTCAGGAATATTTCCAGAGAACATTATCTGTGAACACAATTTCACCGTGCCATCCGCCGTTGCCAGCTAAAACTCTATAGTTCAAAGAAGAAGCCGTATCTAAACACGATCCAGAAGTGCAGACGTCTTCTCTGGGCCAAGGCTCATTTAAAATGGACTGTGGCAAAGTGGAAAACTGTTCTGTGGTCAGACGAATCAAAATTTGAAGTTCTTTATGGAAATCAGGGACGCCATGTCATTCGGACTAAAGAGGAGAAGGACGACCCAAGTTGTTATCAGCGCTCAGTTCAGAAGCCTGCATCTCTGATGGTATGGGGTTGCATTAGTGCGTGTGGCATGGGCAGCTTACACATCTGGAAAGACACCATCAATGCTGAAAGGTATATCCAGGTTCTAGAGCAACATATGCTCCCGTCCAGACGACGTCTCTTTCAGGGAAGACCTTGCATTTTCCAACATGACAATGCCAAACCACATACTGCATCAATTACAGCATCATGGCTGCGTAGAAGAAGGGTCCGGGTACTGAACTGGCCAGCCTGCAGTCCAGATCTTTCACCCATAGAAAACATTTGGCGCATCATAAAACGGAAGATACGACAAAAAAGACCTAAGACAGTTGAGCAACTAGAATCCTACATTAGACAAGAATGGGTTAACATTCCTATCCCTAAACTTGAGCAACTTGTCTCCTCAGTCCCCAGACGTTTACAGACTGTTGTAAAGAGAAAAGGGGATGTCTCACAGTGGGAAACATGGCCTTGTCCCAACTTTTTTTGAGATGTGTTATTGTCATGAAATTTAAAGTCACCTAATTTTTCTCTTTAAATTATACATTTTCTCAGTTTAAACATTTGATATGTCATCTATGTTCTATTCTGAATAAAATATGGAATTTTGAAACGTCCACATCATTGCATTCCGTTTTTATTTACAATTTGTACTTTGTCCCAACTTTTTTGGAATCAGGGTTGTAGGATGTACCCCGTCTTTCACCCGTGGTCAGCTGGGATAGGCTCCAGCTTGCCTGCAACCCTGAACAGGATAAGTGGTCATGGATAATGGATGGATGGATGGATGAAATTTTTTGACCTGTAACACATGGATGCATGGATAGACAGATAGACGATGCATGCATGCATGCATGCATAGATAGATAGATAGATAGATAGATAGATAGATAGATAGATAGATAGATAGATAGATAGATAGATAGAACCCCGATTCCAAAAAAGTTGGGACAAAGTACACATTGTAAATAAAAACTTTTTTGTCGTATCTTCCGTTTTATGATGCGCCAAATGTTTTCTATGGGTGAAAGATCTGGACCGCAGGCTGGCCAGTTCAGTACCCGGACCCTTCTTCTACGCAGCCATGATGCTGTAATTGATGCAGTATGTGGTTTGGCATTGTCATGTTGGAAAATGCAAGGTCTTCCCTGAAAGAGACGTCGTCTGGATGGGAGCATATGTTGCTCTAGAACCTGGATATACCTTTCAGCATTGATGGTGTCTTTCCAGATGTGTAAGCTGCCCACGCCACACGCACTAATGCAACCCCATACCATCAGAGATGCAGGCTTCTGAACTGAGCGCTGATGACAACTTGGGTCGTTCTTCTCCTCTTTAGTTCGAATGACACGGTGTCCCTGATTTCCATAAAGAACTTCAAATTTTGATTCGCCTGACCACAGAACAGTTTTCCACTTTGCCACAGTCCATTTTAAATGAGCCTTGGCCCAGAGAAGACGTCTGCGCTTCTGGATCATGTTTAGATACGGCTTCTTCTTTGAACTATAGAGTTTTAGCTGGCAACGACGGATGGCACGGCGAATTGTGTTCACAGATAATGTTGTCTGGAAAATATCCCTGAGCCCACTTTGTGATTTCCAATACAGAAGCATGCCTGTATGTGATGCCGTGCTGTCTAAGGGCCCAAAGATCATGGGCACCCAGTATGGTTTTCCGGCCTTGACCCTTACGCACAGAGATTCTTCCAGATTCTCTGAATCTTTTGATGATATTATGCACTGTAGATGATATGTTCAAACTCTTTGCAATTTTACACTGTCGAACTCCTTTCTGATATTGCTCCACTATTTGTCGGTGCAGAATTAGGGGGATTGGTGATCCTCTTCCCATCTTTACTTCTGAGAGCCACTGCCACTCTAAGATGCTCTTTTTATACCTATTGCCAATTGACCTAATGAGTTGCAATTTGGTCCTCCAGCTGTTCCTTTTTTGTACCTTTAACTTTTCCAGCCTCTTATTGCCCCTGTCCCAACTTTTTTGAGATGTGTTGCTGTCATGAAATTTCAAATGAGCCAATATTTGGCATGAAATTTCAAAATGTCTCACTTTCGACATTTGATATGTTGTCTATATTCTATTGTGAATACAATATCAGTTTTTGAGATTTGTAAATTATTGCATTCCGTTTTTATTTACAATTTGTACTTTGTCCCAACTTTTTTGGAATCGGGGTTGTAGATCCATCAACCTGTTGGATAGATGGATGCGTGCATGGACAGACCGACGCACGCCTGCATGGACGGACAGACCAACGCACGCCTGCATGGACGGACAGACCGACGCACGCACGCATGGACGGACAGACCGACGCATGGACGGACAGACCGACGCACGCACGCATGGACGGACAGTCCGACGCACGCACGCATGCATGGACGGACAGACCGACGCACGCACGCATGCATGCATGCATGGACAGACCCACGCACGCACGCACGCATGCATGCATGGACAGACCGACGCACGCACGCACGCATGCATGCATGGACAGACCGACGCACGCACGCATGCATGCATGGACAGACCGACGCACGCACGCACGCATGCATGGACAGACCGACGCACGCATGCATGCATGCATGCATGCATGGACAGACCGACACACGCACGCATGCATGCATGCATGGACAGACCGACGCACGCACGCACGCATGCATGGACAGACCGACGCACGCATGCATGCATGCATGCATGCATGGACAGACCGACACACGCACGCATGCATGCATGCATGGACAGACCGACGCACGCACGCATGCATGCAGGCATGGACAGACCGACGCACGCATGCATGGACAGACAGACCGACGCACGCATGCATGGACAGACAGACCGACGCACGCACGCATGCATGGACAGACAGACCGACGCACGCACGCACGCACGCACGCACGCACGGACAGACCGACGCACGCACGCATGCATGCAGGCAGGCATGGACAGACCGACGCACGCACGCATGCATGGACAGACAGACCGACGCGCGCATGCATGGACAGACAGACCGACGCACGCACGCACGCACGCACGGACAGACCGACGCACGCACGCATGCATGCAGGCAGGCATGGACAGACCGACGCACGCACGCATGCATGCAGGCAGGCATGGACAGACCGACGCACGCACGCATGCATGCAGGCATGGACAGACCGACGCACGCACGCATGCATGCAGGCATGGACAGACCGACGCACGCACGCATGCATGCAGGCATGGACAGACCGACGCACGCACGCACGCATGCAGGCATGGACAGACCGACGCACGCACGCACGCATGCAGGCATGGACAGACCGACGCACGCACGCACGCATGCAGGCATGGACAGACCGACGCACGCACGCACGCATGCAGGCATGGACAGACCGACGCACGCACGCACGCATGCAGGCATGGACAGACCGACGCACGCACGCACGCATGCAGGCATGGACAGACCGACGCACGCACGCACGCATGCAGGCATGGACAGACCGACGCACGCACGCACGCATGCAGGCATGGACAGACCGACGCACGCACGCACGCATGCAGGCATGGACAGACCGACGCACGCACGCACGGATGCAGGCATGGACAGACCGACGCACGCACGCACGGATGCAGGCATGGACAGACCGACGCACGCACGCACACATGCAGGCATGGACAGACCGACGCACGCACGCACGCATGCAGGCATGGACAGACCGACGCACGCACGCACGCACGCATGCAGGCATGGACAGACCGACGCACGCACGCATGCATGCAGGCATGGACAGACCGACGCACGCACACACGCACGCATGCCTGCAGGCATGGACAGACTGACGCACGCACGCATGCATGCAGGCATGGACAGACTGACGCACGCACGCATGCATGCAGGCATGGACAGACCGACGCACGCACGCTTGCATGCAGGCATGGACAGACCGACGCACGCACGCTTGCATGCAGGCATGGACAGACCGACGCACGCACGCTTGCATGCAGGCATGGACAGACCGACGCACGCACGCTTGCATGCAGGCATGGACAGACAGACAGACCGACGCAGGCATGCATGCCTTCATGGACAGACAGACCAACGCAGGCATGCATGCATGCATGCATGCATGCATGCAGGCATGCATGCATGGACAGACCGACGCACGCAGGCATGGACAGACCGGCGCATGCATGCATGCACAGACCGACTCATGCATGCATGGACAGACCGATGCATGCATGGACAGACCGATGCATGCATGGACAGACCGACTCATGCATGGACAGACCGACTCATGCATGCATGGACAGACCGACTCATGCATGCATGGACAGACCGACTCATGCATGCATGGACAGACCGACTCATGCATGCATGGACAGACCGACTCATGCATGCATGGACAGACCGACTCATGCATGCATGGACAGACCGACTCATGCATGCATGGACAGACCGACTCATGCATGCATGGACAGACCGATGCATGCATGGACAGACCGATGCATGCCTGGACAGACCGACTCATGCATGCATGCATGGACAGACCGACTCATGCATGCATGCATGGACAGACCGACTCATACATGCATGCATGGACAGACCGACTCATGCATGCATGCATGGACAGACCGACTCATGCATGCATGCCTGGACAGACCGACTCATGCATGCATGCATGCATGGACAGACCGATGCATGCATGGACAGACCGACTCGTGCATGCATGCATGGACAGACCGACTCGTGCACGCAAGCATGCATGCATGGACAGACGGATAGACGGACGCATGCATGCATGTATGCATCGACGGACAGACGGACACATGCATGCATGCGTGGACAGACGCACGGACGCATGCATGGACAGACGGATAGATAGACGGACGCATGCATGCATGGACAGACGGATGCATGTATAGATAGAAGACAGATACATGGATGGGTTTGTGTGTGATAATTCTGACCTTCTGAGGTGACAGTGAGTGAAGGCCAGAGCCATCACACTCTGCGTGTCGTCAGAGAAATCCCGACAGTTTGCCTGCACTCTCTCCAGCGCCCCGGACCAGCACGCGCCGTACCGCGTCTCAACCGCAAACTCCCGCAGCCGCTGGAACTGCACGCGCCCTTTCTCTGCTAAAGCTTCATCCGCAGCCGCGGCGCAAAGCAGATTCAACGCAACGCAAAGTACCGGAACCGCGCACATCATTACATTAAAAACCAGTAGAATATAAGATCATATACTGTATATATATATATATATATATGGGGGCGTATCCACCACAGAATGAACTGGACCTCAGCGCGTGCACAAGGCCAACACGAAGCCACTTCCGGTCGGCGAATAGATGACTGATACACAACTAAAAATGCTACTGTTCTATCTATTTCACACTGAAGTAAAACTAATCTGAAGTAAAGAGACGAAATAAATAAAAATCAGGGCCTTGTTTCATTACAAACGTAATAAAACGTCAACTTGCCCTGGCGACCTTTCCCTGAGGAAAACACGCCGCCATTTTGAAGGCCATCACACAGCAGTGACCCGCCCGAGCAGCCCTGCAGTGCTCATCACTTTCATCAGAATTACATAAAATATCATGTTTATCACGTTATAAATCTTTGTTTCTATTAAAACTTTAGAGGACCGAGGGTCCAAAGAATATAATCAGAGTGCCTGTTCTTGTCCATATTCCCTACAAATGTGCATTAATGTGTGCAAGTGTTGCTCACTCTTTTCAGGGGAAAGTAGCTCAGTGCTGCTCAAAATGTCACTGCAAGTCACCAGATGACGTCAAGGCTGTGCTTGTTTGCATATTAATTTATTCCTCATGATGATTTGCATAGGCGACACGGTGGTGTAGTGGTTAGCGCTGTCGCCTCACAGCAAGAAGGTCCTGGGTTCGAGCCCCGTGGCCAGCGAGGGCCTTTCTGTGTGGAGTTTGCATGTTCTGTCTGCGTGGGTTTCCTCCGGGTGCTCCGGTTTCCCCCACAGTCCAAAGACATGCAGGTTAGGTTAACTGGTGACTCTAAATTGACTGTAGGTGTGAATGGTTGTCTGTGTCTATGTGTCAGCCCCAGCGGTCTCAAAAGTAGCCAGTCACCTGCGGCAAATTGCCGGCTATGGCTTGTTATGCCGCCGGCTATTGTCAGTCGAGTCACAAAATTTAATATTAAATATTTCTGACAGCAAAAAAAGTTGTGAACGTAAATTACATCCACTATGTCATGTATGTCTGTTGCCGCGTCAACTGTGTTTACATCCTCGACACGAGTGCAGCCATTACTGCCGCCTGTGTTGCCAGATTGTGTTTACATCCTCGACATGAGTGCAGCCATTACTGCCACCTGTGTTGCCAGATTGGGCGGTTTCCCGCCCAATTTGGGCAGTTTTAAGTGCATTTTGGCGGGTTTTGAACATATTTTGGGCTGTAAAATGTCAGCAGTATCTGGCAACATATTTTTTTACTTAATACAAGAAATTAATGGATGCCAACGTTTTTGCCAAAATGGTATTTTATTTTCCATTTTTTAGGCAGCTTCAGCATCATACTGTGAGATTCTGTTCAAATTGTTTTTTTTCTTCTATGAAGCCTGAGCCATTTATTTTATTAGTTTATAATTATTGTTTAATTTAGTCTTCAGGAGAGACTGCCTGCACACAGTACTAGTATTAATAGTTTTTTTTCTTACATGAAAGCTGAGGCATTTATATTATATTTGAAGGTAACTTCATGTTGTGCTGTGAGGTTCTATGCACTTTAACTTTTGAACCAACAGGTGCATTTGGATAAGTAAAGCCTATTTTTCTGCATTTTTGTAGTCCTGGTAATCTTTTATATTGGTAAAGTTATTTATAGGATCATTGCTCAGTGTCTGTTTTTTTAATCAATAGTTTTTCAGTAATAACTTAATATTTAACATATCACTCAATTTTAAACAACCCCCACGCCTCCCCCATGGCTTGCCCCCATAGTCTCCAAAATTTCTGTGGGAAACACTGGCGTGCGTAACAACGCTAATCAAGCTTAAGCTAGACGACCTGCCTCAAATATCTGTCCCGGGTAAATGTTATCCCAATTTTAGATGGCCTGTTCCAAACCATCCTGCCCGATGAAAAATTCGTACTTGCATCTATCTATCTATCTATCTATCTCATCTCATCTCATCATCTCTAGCCGCTTTATCCTTCTACAGGGTCGCAGGCAAGCTGGAGCCTATCCCAGCTGACTATGGGCGGAAGGCGGGGTACACCCTGGACAAGTCGCCAGGTCATCACAGGGCTGACACATAGACACAGACAACCATTCACACTCACATTCACACCTACGGTCAATTTAGAGTCACCAGTTAACCTTACCTGCATGTCTTTGGACTGTGGGGGAAACCGGAGCACCCGGAGGAAACCCACGCGGACACGGGGAGAACATGCAAACTCCACACAGAAAGGCCCTCGCCGGCCCCGGGGCTCGAACCCAGGACCTTCTTGCTGTGAGGCAATAGCGCTAACCACTACACCACCGTGCCACCCTATCTATCTATCTATCTATCCATCCATCCATCCATCCATCCATCCATCCATCCCTGCATGCTTTGCGTGCATTATGTCTGCTGCTGGCAGACATTTTACCATTTTGCACCCTGCTGTAAATTATTTGTACCCTGCTATTTTCCCAAACTTTGAAGCCCCTGCAGCCCTGTGATGGCCTGGCGACTTGTCCAGGGTGTACCCTGCCTTTCGCCCGTAGTCAGCTGGGATAGGCTCCAGCTTGCCTGTAGAACAGGATAAAGCGGCTGGAGATAATGAGATGAGATGATTTGCATATCACAACGGCACATATGAAGAGGGAATCTTTCCTGAAGACACTAAGAATAGAGCATAATATAATAGAAGTGTATTTGATAATACTGGATTATACTTATATTCTAAGAAGACAGAAGGGTAGTAAAGAGTTCAAGAAATAGACATCTCATTCTCATTATCTCTAGCCACTTTATCCTTCTACAGGGTCGCAGGCAAGCTGGAGCCTATCCCAGCTGACTACGGGCGAAAGGCGGGGTACACCCTGGACAAGTCGCCAGGTCATCACAGGGCTGACACATAGACACAGACAACCATTCACACTCACATTCACACCTACGCTCAATTTAGAGTCACCAGTTAACCTAACCTGCATGTCTTTGGACTGTGGGGGAAACCGGAGCACCCGGAGGAAACCCACGTGGACACGGGGAGAACATGCAAACTCCGCACAGAAAGGCCCTCGTCGGCCACGGGGCTCGAACCTGGACCTTCTTGCTGTGAGGCGACAGCGCTAACCACTACACCACCGTGGCGCCCAGAAATAGACATGAATGATATTTATTAGTTGTAAATATGGCCAAGAAGAGAGTTTAAAGTCTTTGGGGACAATGGTAATCAGTCATTGGGGATTATGGTGATCAGTGAGTGATTATTGAGGACAATGGTGATCAGTGATTGGTTATTGAGAACAGTGGTGATCAATGATTGGTCATCGGGGACGATGGTGGTCAGTGAATGGTTATTGAGGACAATGGTGATCAGTGATTGGTCATTGGGGACAAGGGTGATCAGTGAGTGGTCACTGGGGACAATGGTGATTAATGATTGGTAATTGGGGACAATGGTGATCAATGATTGGTCATTGGGGACGATGGTGATCAGTGATTGGTCAGTGAGGACAATGTGATGAGTGATTGGTTATTGGGGACAATGGTGATCAACAATTGGTCATTGGGGACGATGGTGATCAGTGAGTCATAATTGTGGACAATGGTGATCAGTCATTGGTCATTGAGGACAATGGTGATCAGTGATTGGTTATTGAGGACAATAGTGATCAACGATTGGTCATTGGGGACAATGGTGATCAGTGAGTGTTTACTGGGGACAATGGTGATCAGTGAGTGGTCATTGGGGACAATGGTGATCAACGATTGGTCATTGGGGACTGTGGTAACCAATGATTGGTGATTGGCACAAGCACAACTCAGTCAGGGTTTGGTCATTAGTCATTTTGTCCCTGATGACTAATCATTGATCACACATTGGTGGCAAGTTAACTGAACCTGGTCTCTCAACTTGCATAACCAGCGGCTACGATGTAAGCTGTAGAACTGAATCAACTACAGGACAGTCACCAGTTTTGTTGCTCAACTATGTTTTGAAATAAAGTTGTAAAGGGGTCTAAAAAGTCACCAAATCCAGCAACAAAGTCACAACATTGACAACACTGTTTTGTACCAGCAGTTTTTGTACACAAAGCTATTGCAGTATATTGTGGGATTGAGTGCACTGAGTATTATTCATAATGCTTTCATAATGCTCCACCTGCACTAAACACAGTGAGATTTTCACACAGAGCCATAATAACCTTCAGAAGCAAAAAATTACCCAGGAGGAATTGCAGTCTCATGTAGTTTCCTTTTCAATGTAATAAGAAATGTCAAAGCTCTTTGTGAGCAGGAGCAATATTTCAAATAATATCTAACAATTTGTCCACATCAAATTGCGTTTTATTTAGCCCACTGCTCCATTTATAGCTGACATAGATGAATTTACTCTGCATTTAGTTAGCACTCTTATTTTAGGACTCTGTTTCATTACAGCTCAAGACTTTGTCAGCTTGCTCCTGCCATTTCCTTTCAGGGGAATCCCCACAGCCATCTTAAGGCCTTCTTTATGAGTTTATGAAGGGCTTATCACTTCATAAACACCCATGTGATGATGATAAAATTTTACAATTATAAATTGTAGTGCTTAAGGGATCAATAAACATAACTTCAGTAGCAAAAATGACCGAGATGGCACTGTGATGTGGCATAATTTCCTTTTTAAACCTAGCAACAAAAAAAAAGAGAGAAAACTGTTTATATGTATGCGCACAAGACAACTGAATTATCTTGTGTGCATAAGTATATGTATATAAAGACAATGCAAATTAATTAACAGTTAATGCTCGATAGTTATTGTAAAGGTACTTAACATCAAGCCTTTATTACTCCTAAAATATTTAGTTTAAGGCTGAATACAAAGAAATGTACCACTTATAACTCTAAACGTGAAGTGTATTAAAACTAATAACCCTGAAAAAACTAACATTTAAAGTTTCAACAGCACAATGGTGCAGTGGTTACCGCTGTCGCCTCACAGCAAGAAGGTTCTGGGTTCAAGCCCAGTGGCTGACGGGGGCATTTCTGAATGGTTGTTTGTGTGGCGAAGCTGCGATGGGCCTAGCAAGCTGGTGGTAGATGAAGTGTGCTCCTGATAGATGCAGACAGGTCAATTAGCCTACAAGGCGTCAGGGTAAAATAAAAAAAAAATTAAGTTTCAAGAGTTGCATTTGGAGCACTGAGTCAGATATTTAATCCTGAGTTCCTGTTTTTGTCTGTGCAGATTTCTGAATGTTATTATTCAGAAATATAAGTCATCACCAATTGTCGTTTTTATATTACAGTGGAAACCACAATCAAAACCACAATCAAAATATTGACATTTAATCGCACGTCGCATCATTCAAATGGAAAGGTTATTTCTTTATGAGTAAATTTCGGAAAGCAGAGGTGAGCACAAGAAATGTTGATAATAACTGCACTATTATTCTTATAATAGGTGCATGTATTTCTTCAAAAAATATTTCATGCAACAGTGCTGCTGAATTGTCAAACCTGCTTGTTCAAAAAGGGTTGATTAATTTCTTATAACAGCAGCTCTGACAGTACATTCCAGCTGTAGTTCCATAGAATACAGTGGGGCAAAAAAGTATTTAGTGAGTTACCAACTGTGCAAGTTCTCCCACTTAAAAAGATGAGAGAGGCCTGTAATTTTCATCATAGGTATACCTCAACTATGAGAGACAGAATGAGGAAAAAAATCCAGAAAATCACATTGTCTGATTTTTAAAGAATTTATTTGCAAATTATGATGGAAAATAAGTATTTGGTCAATAACAAAAGTTCATCTCAATACTTTGTTATATACCCTTTGTTGGCAATGACAGAGGTCAAACGTTTTCTGTAAGTCTTCACAAGGTTTTCACACACTGTTGCTGGTATTTTGGCCCATTCCTCCATGCAGATCTCCTCTAGAGCAGTGATGTTTTGGGGCTGTCGCTGGGCAACACGGACTTTCAACTCCCTCCAAAGATTTTCTATGGGGTTGAGATCTGGAGACTGGCTAGGCCACTCCAGGACCTTGAAATGCTTCTTACGAAGCCACTCCTTCGTTGCCCGGGCGGTGTGTTTGGGATCATTGTCATGCTGAAAGACCCAGCCACGTTTCATCTTCAATGCCCTTGCTGATGGAAAGAGGTTTTCACTCAAAATCTCACAATACATGGCCCCATTCATTCTTTCCTTTACACGGATCAGTCGTCCTGGTCCCTTTGCAGAAAAACAGCCCCAAAGCATGATGTTTCCACCCCCATGCTTCACAGTACTGTAGGTATGGTGTTCTTTGGATGCAACTCAGCATTCTTTCTCCTCCAAACATGACAAGTTGAGTTTTTACCAAAACGTTCTATTTTGGTTTCATCTGACCACATGACATTCTCCCAATCCTCTTCTGGATCATCCAAATGCTCTCTAGCAAACTTCAGACGGGCCTGGACATGTACTGGCTTAAGCAGGGGGACACGTCTGGCACTGCAGGATTTGAGTCCCTGGCGGCGTAGTGTGTTACTGATGGTAGCCTTTGTTACTTTGGTCCCAGCTCTCTGCAGGTCATTCACTAGGTCCCCCCGTGTGGTTCTGGGATTTTTGCTCACCGTTCTTGTGATCATTTTGACCCCACGGGGTGAGATCTTGCGTGGAGCCCCAGATCGAGGGAGATGTGGTCTTGTATGTGTTCCATTTTCTAATAATTGCTCCCACAGTTGATTTCTTCACACCAACCTGCTTACCTATTGCAGATTCAGTCTTCCCAGCCTGGTGCAGGTCTACAATTTTGTTTCTGGTGTCCTTTGACAGCTCTTTGGTCTTGGCCATAGTGGAGTTTGGAGTGTGACTGTTTGAGGTTGTGGACAGGTGTCTTTTATACTGATAACGAGTTCAAACAGGTGCCATTAATACAGGTAACGAGTGGAGGACAGAGGAGCCTCTTAAAGAAGAAGTTACAGGTCTGTGAGAGCCAGAAATCTTGCTTGTTTGTAGGTGACCAAATACTTATTTTACTAAGGAATTTACCAATTAATTCATTAAAAATCCTACAATGTGATTTCCTGGATTCTTTCCCCCCATTCTGTCTCTCATAGTTGAAGTGTACCTATGATGAAAATTACAGGCCTCTCTCATCTTTTTAAGTGGGAGAACTTGCACAATTGGTGGCTGACTAAATACTTTTTTGCCCCACTGCACTGTAAAAAAAAAAAATGGTTGACAGAACTGAAATTATCTAGGCAACGTGATGCATTTGTTTTTTTGAGTTCTCTTTACCTAAATAAGCCAAAGGTTGACACAACACAAATTTGCGAATTCTGCCAACCTCTTCACTTAAATAAGTCAAAGGTTGACACAACACAGATTTGTGAATTCTGCCAACCTTTTGTTTTTAATAATACAAACTCATTATACTAAGTTTGATCAACAAAGACTTTCAGTTTCATATGTAAAATCTAACTTCTACCAATTTTGTTTTTTGAGTTCTAACAATTTTCACCACACCCCATCATTCAACACAACACAAAGTGTAGTTAAAAAAAACCCTTTTATTCACCATTTTGAAAATTTCACATTACAATTGTGAATTCACAGACTCGTGCCCTATGAACAGGGCTTCTTGAGAACTAGTCTTATACTGTGTATGAATGTGTGAGTATTGGGTCTGAGAATGAATGCTAGATATGTATGAGGGAATACACACATTATGCTGTGAAATTCAACATCAGACTTGCATCTAATGAACTGACCTTAAGAACCAGTCTTTACTGCATACACACATTTAACTTTGAAATTTCACATCAGACTTTCGCCCTATATGAACTGAGCTTCTTAAGAACCATTCTTTACTGTGTATGCAACTCTGGAGACAGCCAATCGTGTCAACCTCCTTTGCGACCTCGAAGTGAAAGGAGAAAACGTTGGGCTTGTGGAGAAAGGAAGGAAACCCCGTAGTAGGCGTGTCAATGAACATAAAGTAAGAAAACTTAAAACTTCTTGTTAGAGAGTAGGACAGTCTTTAGAAATTTGAGGGAAACTAAGAAAAACTTGTTTTGCTTAATCAAGTATCTTTGTTAGTTATTTTCTAAGAAAAATGAGTTGTACAAACGTGAGTTTGTTTGTTAGATGTCAAAATTGTTTTTCTGAGTCAGTTTACAATAAAATTGTGAGCTTGAACAACAACTGTCATTTATATTTTTTACAGTGTGTATAAGTCTAACGACAAACGGATTAAAAAAAAAACATGCTATATAGCAATGAAAAACATAGTCGTTGATATGGTGAAGATTTCTGGAAGGAGACGTTTATTTTACTTTTATGGGACGAGGTTCCAGGGTCAGCACTCTGGCACAGGAAAGTCTTCAGGATAGACGGGTGTGTGCTTTGCAGACTCACCCTTCCCAAATCCAATTTGTTGTTTCTTCTGTTTTGAAAGCACACAAGAAGAAGAAGAAGCCTTTATTTGAAGCAGTGAACATTACACATGCACACACAAGTGAGCAATGATCACACACACATACCCAGAGCAGTGGGCAGCTATGCTACAGCGCCCAAGGAGCAGTTAGGGGTTAGGTATCTTGCTCAAGAGCACTTCAGCTCAAGGTCGCCCCATGTTAACCTAACTGCATGTCTTTGAACTGTGGGGTAAACCAGATCACCCAGAGGAAACCCACGCAGACACGGGGAGAACATGCAAACTCCACACAGAAAAGCCCCCATCAAACCCAGACCCTTCTTGTTGTGAAGTGACAGTGCTAACCACTACACCACCGTGCAACCATGACTGCTACGTACCTGCTGGCTCTCTGTGCAGCAAAACCTCCGCAAATTCACTGTTAATGATCCATTCAAGACTCATCTCAAATTTGTTCTTCATCAGTGTGTTATACGTAAAAGCTTTGAACAAAATATGCCTTATTTTTTCTTTCCTTTGCCGGAAAATGGAATAGATCGGGGGGAAAAATAAAAATATAGTATAGATACTTTAACAAAATATCTTCAATTTCATATATCTTTCATAAAATATGTTAAATTTTACAGTTTAAGATTTATGGTCCAGCCGGATTGTTGCAAATTGTTTCTGGAATATTGCTTGCACAGAAAATGGTGACTTGTTACTTGGTGCAGAGGATTCTGGGAAGGGTGAGCTGGCCTGGTGCTGGTGAGGGAATGACCGTGTATAGCTGCTATAACATTTGTGATAAGGTTAGAAAAGCCTGAAGGTTAGAAAAGCAGCCTTGGGCCCAAAGGGTCGCTGGTTCAATTCCTGGGACCGGTAAGAAAAACGTGAGCGGACTTGAGTGAATGAACAGCACTTTCCCCTCCCTCTGTGTCATGGCTGAAGTGCCCTTGAGCAAGATACCTATCCCCCGGGGCATTGTAGCATAGCTGCTCACTGCTCTGGGTATGTGTGTGTGCTCCCTGCTGCAGAGGAGGGATTTCACTGTGCTTGTGTACATGTGACCAAATAAAGACTTCTTCTTCTTAAATAACAGGGACTGACTTGTCTCATGGATGTTCATTCTCATCTCATTATCTCTAGCCGCTTTATCCTTCTACAGGGTCGCAGGCAAGCTGGAGCCTATCCCAGCTGACTACGGGTGAAAGGCGGGGTACACCCTGGACAAGTCGCCAGGTCATCACAGGGCTGACACATAGACACAGACAACCATTCACACTCACATTCACACCTACGCTCAATTTAGAGTCACCAGTTAACCTAACCTGCATGTCTTTGGACTGTGGGGGAAACCGGAGCACCTGGAGGAAACCCACGCGGACACGGGGAGAACATGCAAACTCCACACAGAAAGGCCCTCGCCGGCCCCAGGGCTCGAACCCGGACCTTCTTGCTGTGAGGCGACAGCGCTAACCACTACACCACCGTGCCGCCCCTCATGGATGTTGTACAAAATTAAATGTAAATATAAATGGATAAAAAATATTTCATGACGTTCTTTAATTAATAAATTAAAACAGGTCACCATTAACAAATTGCTGAGGAATAAAGACTTTAGGATGCGCTTCAACATCTGGGTGCTAACAGTAACTCTGTGTTGTACTGTTGATTACTTTTCTATCACGGCACACCCTGTCATGATTTATTCATGGATTATTTGTCGAGCAAATGGTCCTGTCTAGGTATGACTGTACATAGTTCGAAGGGAACTAACTGTACGAGACAAATCACTTCATTTGGAAACATTGTGAAAAATAAGTCTCCATTGTTCCACTTTCTCTTGGTTATAACGTGCACCAGTCATGAAACGTGGGCACATCAGCTATCAGAGGAAGTCAAAAAGGCCATGCAGAAAACGGTAATGAAATGGCGCTTAAATGGTCCTGTGGGCTGGTTATTTTTCCCATTAGCATTGTGGCGTTCAGATGATTCAAGCTGCGTATCAGTTTACACTTGATCAATGAGATACGATGCTTTAGGGAACGTCTGTCTGATCATTTTGGCTCAGATGGAAGTGGAAGTGAGATTAATACTGATTACAATACGAGGTGATGTAATCATGAAGTACTTAATGGCTACAAAGACATTTTCCAGTTAAAAACAAATGCTTGGTGATATTCATCAGTGTTGTCGTCGAGTCACTAAACCCCAAGTCTGAATCCAGTCTCAAGTCCCCAGTGTTCAAGTCCAAGCCATTAAAGAAAATTTTGAGTCAAGTCCGAGAACACGACTCTACCCGCACCATTTGATGATGTCTGTTGCTGCCTTTATGTGAAAGCGTCTCTGCTACTGTGTTGGACTAACGTTACTGCTCGACTGCCCCATTTTAGTTAACAGGCTACAGATTAAAGCTTGTTCATCGCTCAGCAAGCCACGCCCACTATCAAGAGGGCAAATAACATGAGAGAGGGTTAACACTAGCTAGTTCATCGCTCAGCAAGTAAGCCCCGCCCACTATCAACAGCGCGATGAATATAGCGTGTCACTTCCTTCTCTGGGTGGAGTCTTACCAAATGATGGTTGAAGTTCGAGGTCGTTCCCGTCGTCTCCTCGATAGTTCTTCTACATATGGAACACACAGCAGTGCATTTTTTCCCACTGCATGAGAAGTCTGTATAAGCAAAGCGGACAATCCTAGGCGCGTTCTCTCCAGGCATTTTAGCGCCATTAACGTTAATTTGTTCCTGAACATGACGTATGAACAGGTGGATGTGCATTCTCTTGCACGAAATTAGTACAAAATTCATGTAGATATAAATATAAATATCTTATGCCAAATTATTATGGCATGTTACAAAAAATTAACAAATCCGAATGCAGTTAATGTACGAGTCCGAGTCCAAGTCCGAGTCATCAGTGCATACATGTCAACCTTTGGTCAATCAAACCTGTATAACCAACCTCCAAAATCAGTATTTCCCTTATAAAATCCTTATAAGATGCAAATTAAAATAATTTACCTAAAATTTGAATGATAATTAACAATGATATATCCAAGTTACTTTTTATTCAATATTAATAACAATAAACCTTCAGAATGAATACAAAGCTCCAATGTTTGACAAAAACACAAAGTGTCACGCTAATGTTCTGAATTGTACTCCATGACAGCTTTTTTAGCACTCTGCACCAATACCTCACTAGGCTGCACGTCACAGCAAGTGCCTGTGTTGATCTTGCCGGAGTGCCCATTCAGAATCTTTTCAGTCGCTAGTGAAAGTCGCTCAGGTGGAAATACGCTTTTCAAACAAAATGTTACTTCCCGGTTGGCGGGATTCTAGCAATGCAGTGTGCGCATGATCAAAAGTGGAACGAAGTCTCGCTACCACAAGATAACGCGCAATTTCATAAGACTCTTTACTGGCTGTCTGTGGTGTACAGTACGTTTGTAAATGTTATGCGCTCTTTTATCATCATGGGAATTGATTATGGCTCTAAATAAATATTGAAGTTTTTTTAAAGAATCCGTATAACTTTATTTGTACGCCCGTATACTACGTTTATTGAATCAAATCCGTATAAAATACGGACATTCCGTATAGGTTGACATGTATGTCAGTGCTCAAGTCCAAGTCAAGTCACGAGTCCTTAAAATTAGGGCACGAGTTGGACTTGAGTACAACAAGCCTGATATTCATCCATGTAATGGATGAAGTTATACCACAGTGTTGATGAATCTTCAAATCTGATTGGTCAGGAAGTGGTGATTAATGTTTATACTGTATTTTTTTTAGGGCTTTTTCACCTTTATTGGATAGAACAGTGTAGAGACAGGAATCGAGCAGGAGAGAGAGACGAGGAGGGATCAGGAAATGACCTCGGGCCGGAATCGAACCCAGGTCCCCGGATTTATGGTACAGCACCTTATCCACCTCAGCCATGATGCCCCCATGTTTATACACTATTAATGTGCTCATTTTAATAAATATATTATTGTTTCTATAGTAACAGCTTACACAGGAACTTGTATGCCTGACGCTTCACGATAAAGTGGGGATGATAATAATTGGTTTGTTGAAAAATTGTTACTTAACAAAAGGAAAAATAGGATAATTGTTGATTTAGTGAAACATCTGTAAGACGATATTTATTTAATAACGGTCATGGAAGGAGTCTCCAGTGTCACTGCTCTAACTTTATCACAAAGGAGTTTATGTTTTGCTGTTTCTCTGTAACATGTTAAGCCGCTGTATGTTTTTTGCTTCGTTACCTTTTAAATAAATAATTTAAAATAAGCTGATGATGATCACTGTCGATAGCTGCTATAACATAAATGATAATAGGAATTACTATATTATGAGAAGTAAATTATGATATTATGATAAATAAATGATGATAAATTGTTCCATAATACAATTTTCTGGTATATATGATTTTTTTACATTCATTTCTTTTTAAATTTTTTAAATGTAAAATTTTTTTAATTAAGTAAAACTTAAGTTGAAAATTAAAAAGCTTTCTCTTTCAGTGATACATTTTTTATTTAACAATACAATATATATAAAAATATATAAAATAAAAAATATTAAATAAAATACTTTAAAAATTAATTAAAACATTTTGTATTAAATCCGATTTATTATGTTTGCTAACTGGAATTACTCCATTCTTTGGATTAACATTAAAATATAACTAAAACAATTACAATGATGATACCAAGTCAAGAAGCATGCATCCTATCATTGAAAATGTGTGTGCGAAGGTAAACATAAAACCATGTAATGGACCTGAGAGAGATATTAGTCATTGATTGGGAAGCGAGGAGCAGATTGCATACACAGTAAGCAGCTTAAGGGAATACAAATAGCAGCATGGAAAGTTAAACGATTGTTTTATTGGACCAGAGGAATTGTAAATCAATGATTGTAAGAGTAAGTAAAGGAAAGGAAGTAAATGGGGTACATAGCCTTCTGCTTCCAATCATTAGCTTATAGTGAATCATGTAAAATCTGGAGGAAATATGTTCGGCTGTATAGACGTGATAATTCTGTTCAACAGACGTTGAAGTAAAAACAGTGAACGCCCACAGAAAGAAATACTGAAAATTATTTTTATTACAACATTCTTATCAGAATGTAAAAAATGATTTGAATGATTCGAACATCCAGGACGTTTCCAGTGTAAATAATGACAATGTGTTTGAATGGAAAATTGGCCAATTTGATTGAGATCACTATGTACTCTACTACTTTTTTCCCCCTGCTTCCTTGAAGTGCACGATCATTACAGATTACAGCAAACATCACAGAAGTCCTCTGTGTCCATTAAATCATCCTAAACTCTGTGGAAAGCAGAAGGTTGTTTTAAACCGAGGATGAACTTGGGTAATCTGGGACAAGTCTTTAAAAAATTTTTCTTGAAGCCACTTTGCTTCAAGAAAACCCAAACCGTCACCCTGAGCTGAAAGGAAATTGGTTTGGATGGTCAGGAACAACCTGGGAACCACCATGGCACAGCCCTGCCATGAACTGGAAGCTGATGGATCACTGTCTACAGTTCAGATCACCATGGACTAAGAGGCTGCCATCCAAGAAATAACCTCCTGCTCCAAAATTGACACCTTCAAGCTTAACTGAAGTTTGAAGCTGACCACACGGACAAAGAAAAAGCCTTCTGGAGGAAAGCTGTATGGTCAGATGAGACAAAGATTGAGTTGTTTGGCCACAATGACCACCATGTACAGAGGGACACTGTACCAGCTGGTGGTGGTGGTAGGATCATCATGCTCTGGGGCTGTTTTGGTGCCAGTGGAACTGGTTCATTGCACAGAGTGGATGGAATAATGAAGGAGGACGACCTCAGAATTCTTCAGCATAAACCATCAGAAACTTGAACACGACTTGGGACTTGGGAGTTACAACAGTGAATGACAATGAACCCAAACACGCATCAGAGCTGGTTGTGGAGGATAAAGCAGGCAAACATTAAGCTTAAAACAAGTTCTGACTTCAACCCTATTGAAAATATATGGACCGTGCTTATAAGTCGAGTCCATGCCAAGAAAACAAAACAAATTTAATTGAACTCTACCATGAAGAGTTGTGAAATATCCAACCAGAATTCTGCCAGAAGCTTGTTCATGGTAAACAGAAATGCATGACTCAAGGTGAATCTTGCGAAGAGACATTTTACCCAAATATTAGGTGTGCTGTATGTATAATTTTGACCCTGTGTTGATTTCAGAAAAATCAAAGAAAATCAAAATTTGTGCACCAAGTTCTAGTGTTTATTTTTTAATTAAAGATGCATGCTGTACATTCTACCACAGAAAAACAACAGTTCAAAGAAATTACTGAAAGCCCAAATTTTGCCATGACAATCATATCCAAGATGACATTCATGTCACTGTATGCAAACTTCTGACCACAACTGTATGTACACCGTCAATGACGGCGTAGCTCACTCCAGCCCCATCTAGTCCAGAAGGAACGATCTGAAGTGGGCCACCTTGCACAATAAATGTTGCAAGCAATTCCACTATATACAACCCTGATTCCAAAAAAGTTGGGACAAAGTACAAATTGTAAATAAAAACGGAATGCAATGATGTGGAAGTTTCAAAATTTCATATTTTATTCAGAATAGAACATAGATAACATATCAAATGTTTAAACTGAGAAAATGTATCATTTAAGAGAAAAATTAGGTGACTTTAAATTTCATGACAACAACACATCTCAAAAAAGTTGGGACAAGGCCATGTTTCCCACTGTGAGACATCCCCTTTTCTCTTTACAACAGTCTGTAAACGTCTGGGGACTGAGGAGACAAGTTGCTCAAGTTTAGGGATAGGAATGTTAACCCATTCTTGTCTAATGTAGGATTCTAGTTGCTCAACTGTCTTGGGTCTTTTTTGTCGTATCTTCCGTTTTATGATGCGCCAAATGTTTTCTATGGGTGAAAGATCTGGACTGCAGGCTGGCCAGTTCAGTACCCGGACCCTTCTTCTACGCAGCCATGATGCTGGAATTGATGCAGTATGTGGTTTGACATTGTCATGTTGGAAAATGCAAGGTCTTCCCTGAAAGAGACGTCGTCTGGATGGGAGCATATGTTGCTCTAGAACCTGGATATACCTTTCAGCATTGATGGTGTCTTTCCAGATGTGTAAGCTGCCCATGCCACACGCACTAATGCAACCCCATACCATCAGAGATGCAGGCTTCTGAACTGAGCGCTGATAACAACTTGGGTCGTTCTTCTCCTCTTTAGTCCGAATGACACGGCGTCCCTGATTTCCATAAAGAACTTCAAATTTTGATTCGTCTGACCACAGAACAGTTTTCCACTTTGCCACAGTCCATTTTAAATGAGCCTTGGCCCAGAGAAGACAGCTGCGCTTCTGGATCATGTTTAGATACGGCTTCTTCTTTGAACTATAGAGTTTTAGTTGGCAACGGCGGATGGCACGGTGAATTGTGTTCACAGATAATGTTCTCTGGAAATATTCCTGAGCCCATTTTGTGATTTCCAATACAGAAGCATGCCTGTATGTGATGCAGTGCCGTCTAAGGACCAAAAGATCACGGGCACCCAGTATGGTTTTCTGGCCTTGACCCTTACGCACAGAGATTCTTCCAGATTCTCTGAATCTTTTGATGATATTATGCACTGTAGATGATGATATGTTCAAACTCTTTGCAATTTTACACTGTCAAACTCCTTTCTGATATTGCTCCACTATTTGTCGGCGCAGAATTAGGGGGATTGGTGATCCTCTTCCCATCTTTACTTCTGAGAGGCGCTGCCACTCCAAGATGCTCTTTTTATACCCAGTCATGTTAATGACCTATTGCCAATTGACCTAATGAGTTGCAATTTGGTCCTCCAGCTGTTCCTTTTTTGTCCCTTTAACTTTTCCAGCCTCTTATTGCCCCTGTCCCAACTTTTTTGAGATGTGTTGCTGTCATGAAATTTCAAATGAGCCAATATTTAAGATCGCATTATTGACATACAAGTGTTTGAATGGGCTGGCACCGAATTACCTTAAAGACCTTATTGAGATCTACACTCCACAACAAACACTAAGATCCAGCAGCCAGGACAGCCTCAAGGTCCCTAGGTGTAGGACTCAGGTTGGGACCCGAGCCTTTACTCATGCAGCTCCACAGGAACTTAATTTAATTGACATTAAATTCAATGATCTGGACTCTTTTAAGAAACATCTTAAATCATACTATTTTAAACAAGCATTTTAAATTGTATATTTATACATATGTTTTTAATTTTATTATATTTGTTATTTTATCATTTTTACTTCATTCCCTGTGTTATGTACGTGCATTGAGATTTTTATTTTCTGCACTGAATAAATAAACTGTTAAACTGTTAAATTGACTGAGAAGAAGCAATTTTTTTTTGTTGTTGTTGTTGAACTGCTCATTAAGGCTTAATTAGTCCATAACTTCATTAATAATTGTAATGAAGCAAATCTGGGTAGAAGTTATATGCACCCTAGGTACCCCTACCTTCATGCCAGAAAGAATCAAAATCGGTGAAGAATTAAGAGAGAAGAAGCGATTTGTGTGGAAACTGCTCATTAGGGATTGATTAATTAGTCCATATCATCATTATTAATTGCAATTATGCAAATTTGGATAGAAGCTACTGTATATGCACCCAGGCAGACCTACCTTCCTGCCAAAAAGAATAAAAATTGGTGAAGATGGTACCAGCTAATTATAACCCTATGGTCAACTCTGTAGTAGATTCTATTAATAGATGGAAATCTTTGCCGGTGTCCATGATTGGGCGACTTAACATTCTGAAAATGAATATTCTTCCTGGGTTCCTTTACCTCTTCCAAACCATTTCCCCTCCAACTGATTTTTTCACCAGAATGAAACAGATTTTTTGTCATTTTATTTGGAACAGTAGACGCCCCAGACTGCGCTTGACCTTGTTGTACTTACCGTATGACAGGGGAGGGTTAGGCCGACCTTTCCTCCAGGGATACTATTGGGCATTGCATTGGGTGATGATGGAGGAGATCTCTACTCAGCAAACCTTCCCACATTGAAAAAACTCACTTTAAACCCCTTTGTTAGAAATACTCTGATAATATGGCATGAGGTGTTAAATTACCTAAAAGAAAATGCTCCTTTATCCCAATTCACCCCTATTTGGGGGAATAGGAATTTTACGCCAGGCACTAATGATCTTGGGTTTAAGTTACGGGTGGATAGAGGTATCAGCAAAGTATCAGATCTATATGACAAGGATATTCTTTTAAGTTTTAATGAGATAAAGCAAAAGTTTAATATTGACTCAAAACACTTTTTCAAATTCCTCCAGATAAGAAACTATATATCAAGGAATCATCAAAATTCCCTAGATCTCCCCACTCAGAACTCTTTGGATCACAACTGTGAACCATTATGGTGCAGCAGGACTGATCTCCCGATTTTACCAGATCATTATAGCTGGAAGTAAAGAATCCTCAGAGGATAAAAGACGTGCATGGTGTTCAGATCTTAAGGAGGAAATTACTGTAGAAGAATGGAAGGATGTATGTTTACAGTGTCATGTTCAAACAATAAATACACAGTTCAAATTATTACAGTACAAATGGCTGATGAGAATGTACATTACCAATGAGGTACTACATCGTATCTACCCTAACATGCCTGATACATGTGTCAAATGTGGTACACATAAAGGCAGCTTATATCATTGTATTTGGGAATGTTCCACCATTCAAGAGTTTTGGAAGGAGATCATTATAATCTTATCGAAGGTAACAAATGAACCTCTTCCTTTGTGTCCTAAACTCTGTATATTTGAACTTTTTCCAGAAAACTGTACACTTAGGAAGTTTAAGAAAATGATGGTCATATTGTGTCTCCTTGAAGCCAAACATAAAATTGCACTGTCATGGAAGTCAGTTCATAGAACAAGTAAGCAAAGTTGGGTTGAGGGGCTATTGCAATGTATTGCTATGGAAAAACTGACTTACATAGTTAAGGGGAAATATAAGAGGTTTAGAAGAAGAAACCTTTATTCGTCACATGCACACTTCAAGCCAGAGCATTTTTTAACATAGTTACTGGGAGACCAAATGATCTCCCAGTGGCCAGATTTGGTCTCCTAGTCAATGCCAAACCAGCTTCACTGGGAGACCAAATTTTAAACCAAGTTATGTCTTTTCATTTGGTTCAATCAGTTGCAATTAATTAACCAAGTACCATGTAAGTATACATTTAATAAGGAAAACGAAGATCTATGTTACAAGATATACACACAAGATCATGTTGGTTAAGAAAAACAAAACTAAAATTTGGTTCCTGAGATGGCTGATGTCAGAATCCGATGTCATTACTGTGTAACTTTGAGTGTCTTTGGCCAAGTTTACATTAGACCGTATCTGTCTCGTTTTCTTCGCGGATGCACTGTCCGTTTACATTAAAACGCCTGGAAACGCCGGGAAACGGGAATCCGCCAGCGTCCACGTATTCAATCTAGATCGTGTCTGGTCCGGTGCTGTGTAAACATTGAGAATACGCGGATA
Source organism: Neoarius graeffei (assembly GCF_027579695.1). Taxonomy (NCBI): domain Eukaryota; kingdom Metazoa; phylum Chordata; class Actinopteri; order Siluriformes; family Ariidae; genus Neoarius; species Neoarius graeffei. The sequence goes on from NC_083578.1 coordinate 84,771,384, forward strand.
CGCTGTGCTGAGCTCTAGCTGGCGTCGTCATTGGACAACGTCACTGTGACATCCACCTTCCTGATTCGCTGGCGTTGGTCATGTGACGCGACTGCTGAAAAACGGCGCGGACTTCCGCCTTGTATCACCTTTCATTAAAGAGTATAAAAGTATGAAAATACTGCAAATACTGATGCAAATACTGTCCATTGTGTAGTTATGATTGTCTTTAGGCTTGCCATCCTTCCACTTGCAAGTGGTAAGTGACGCGCATGCCCGACATGCACTGAGATCACACACACAGCGGCTCAGTCCCGAATCACTGCTCGTGTGCTTCACTCGCGCACTCTGTGAGCTGCGCAGGGCCGGAGTGCGCACCCTCCAGAGGGCACTCGCTGTTCAGGGCGGAGTGATTTGGAGCGCAGGATGCCTGCGGAGCCGAGCGTATCCGTGTATTGGTGTTGCTGTGTGCAGGCGAATCGTGTATTGGTGTTGCTGTGTGCATGCTAATCGTTTTAAAAACGTTAATCTGATGATCCACTGATACGGTCTAATGTAAACCCCACCTTTGACATAACATTTGTGCTTGGTAATTGCTCTTGATAGCTGTGTAGTCACTGTAGTGTGTTTGTCTGTATGGTGATTGGTGAACCATTTTGCATCACAGAATATGCCGCAGCGGTGCAGCCGCATGGACTCTGGGGCCTGTGATTGTATTGCCCAGACCAGTTGGTCTCCTAGTGGAAAATCCTTAAAAAATGCTCTGCTTCAAGCACAGTGAAATTCATCCTCTGCATTTAACCCATCTGAAGCAGTGAACACACACGCACCCAGAGAGTAGTCAGGGGTCAGGTACCTTGCTCAAGGGCACCTCAGCCCAAGGCCGCCCCACATCAACCTAACTGCATGTCTTTGGGGGAAACCAGAGCACCCAGAGGAAACCCGCACAGACAACATGCAAACTCCACTCACTGGCCGCTGGGTTTGAACCTTCTTGCTATGAGGCGACCGTGCTAACCACTACACCACTGTGCCGCCCACGGTTTATAAAGAAAAAACCTGCAAAAAAACCAATCATGTTTTAGAAAAAAAAAAAGAAAAGAAACATCCACTTTCAAAGCTGCTTCATAGTAACGAGTAACGAGGACCTTGATAGAAATGTAGTGGAGTGAAAAGTACGATATTTGTCTTTCAAATGTAGTGAAGTTAAAGTCATAAGTTTCCAAAAAAAAATAATACTCAAGAAAGTACAGTTACTCAAAAATCATACTCAAGTAAATGTACTTCATTACTGTCCACCTCTGCCCACTCTCACATGCGCCATAAACGACTTGCATCTGCATCGGATTAAAGTGCATATCACGGGTAAATTCAGGAGCAAGATCAACGTAATTCTCCTATTTTATATTAAACTTTGGTCAAATATCTGTCACATTTTGCATTTTGTGCAATTTTTTTACCTTGCGCAATACCAGAAAAATTCAGTTGAAATCAAGCCATTTGAGGGGAATTGGTCCGCCTCTGAAAAAACTTGCCATTTGGATTTCCCGGCAAACACTGATTTTCGTGATGTCGCGTGCGGGACGCCTCCCTCTGAATCCTACGTCAGCGCTGGTTTGTTTATGAGAAAACGACCTGGTGGTTTTTTGCAAATTTCTTCAACGTTATCACGTAATTATTAAAATGGTGAACAGATGTATCGTAGGAGGGTGTAGCAACACCAATCTTGATGGGATTAGTACTCATCGTTTTCCAAAAGACCGGACAATGAGAGAGAAATGGGAGCGCTTGGTTTACACAGGCTGTGCACTGAAACCGTGCAAGCTCGCGCAGCCTGCTGGCGTTTCCACAGATTACGTCACGAATCTGGCTCCAGACTCCCTTGGGATTTTTCCAGACGCGTTTTATTATTTTATTTTTTTCTGCTGTAGACAGATGGCCTTGTGCAAAATTACCCTTCTGGATAAGTGTGTAAAAGGACATACTTTCATATAAAAAAAACAGGAACTTGGTCCAGAATATACACTTTAAGGCACAATCAGTGCGCCTATATAAAAACTGTGAAAACACACTTACTTTGCGAAGTATTGAATTGCGTTACTGACACATTACCGAGCCTTATTTCTTTGTTCGGTTTCCTGATCACTGATTTCCTGTTTCTCGTCTTTGATTCTGCCGAGGCTGTTTGCGTCTCGCTCGACCTATCGCCGGTTTCACTGTTTTACGATTTTGCCTGCCGTTCTGGATTGTTTACGTGTCTTCACTTGTATTACAAAACACATCCGTCTCCCAACCTTCTCTGACAGAATACTTCGCACTTCTTGATAAAGAGAAGCGCATTCACCTGTTCAGGAACAAACTAATGTTAACGGCGCTAAAACAGCCACAGTCAAATGGTGCGGTTGGAGTTTTCAGACTCGACTCAAATTTTTTTTAATTAACCGGACTCGAAGTTTCGTGACTCGACTCCAACACTGCTATCTTGCAGTGGTGCTTTTGTGGCTGGGGACTGCAGTTGACTTGCTGACTTTGGGACTACGGTTGTCATGAACGGTTTTGCGCTCGGGTTTCCGTCAGTGGAGGGTTTATAGCATCAACGAAGCTGACTTTATGTTTGGACTGTTAATGTTATAGTCATGTTGTCTGTTGTTGCCCAAATGAGGATGGGTTCCCTTTTGAGTCTGGTTCCTCTCAAGGTTTCTTCCTCATGTCGTCTGAGGGAGTTTTTCCTTGCCACTGTTGCCACTGGTGTGCTCAGGTGGATAAGGCGCCATACCATAAATCCGGGGACCTGGGTTCGAGTCCAACCTGAGATCATTTCCTGATCCCTCTCTGGCTTGTTTCCTGTCTCTACGCTGTCCTATCCAAAAAAGGTGAAAAAAGCACAAAAAAAATCTTTTAAAAAAAATTAGCTTATATTTTGTCATTCAAATTCTTTAAAGCTGGCAGCACGGTGGTGTAGTGGTTAGCGCTGCCGCCTCACAGCAAGAAGATCCGGGTTCGAGCCCTGTGGCCGGCGAGGGCCTTTCTGTGCAGAGTTTCCATTTTCTCCCTGTGTCTGCGTGGGTTTCCTCCGGGTGCTCCGGTTTCCCCCACAGTCCAAAGACATGCAGGTTAGGTTAACTGGTGGCTCTAAATTGACTGTGAGTGTGAATGGTTGTCTGTGTCTATGTGTCAGCCCTGTGATGACCTGGCGACTTGTCCAGGGTGTACCCCGCCTTTCGCCCGTAGTCAGCTGGGATAGGCTCCAGCTCGCCTGCGACCCTGTAGAACAGGATAAAGTGGCTACAGATAATGAGATGAGATTAGATGAGATGAAATTCTGTAAAGCTGCTTTGCGACAATGTTTATTGTTAAAAGCGCTATACAAATAAACTTGACTTAATGTTAACGGCGCTAAAACAACCACCGTCAAATGGTGCTATAGGAGTTTTCGGACTCAACTCGAATTTTTTTTAATGACTCGGACTTGAGGTTTCGTGACCCGACTCCAACACTGCTATCGATGATATGCTATACATATGGTTACTATGGGGCCGCACGGTGGTGTAGTGGTTAGCGCTGTCGCCTCACAGCAAGAAGGTCCGGGTTCGAGCCCCGTGGCCGACGAGGGCCTTTCTGTGCGGAGTTTGCATGTTCTCCCCGTGGGTTTCCTCCGGGTGCTCCGGTTTCCCCCACAGTCCAAAGACATACAGGTTAGGTTAACTGGTGGCTCTAAATTGACCGTGAGTGTGAATGGTTGTCTGTGCCTATGTGTCAGCCCTGTGATGACCTGGCGACTTGTCCAGGGTGTACCCCGCCTTTCGCCCGTAGTCAGCTGGGATAGGCTCCAGCTCGCCTGCGACCCTGTAGAACAGGATAAAGCGGCTACAGATAATGAGATGAGATTAGATGAGATGAAATTCTGTAAAGCTGCTTTGCGACAATGTTTATTGTTAAAAGCGCTATACAAATAAACTTGACTTAATGTTAACGGCGCTAAAACAGCCACCGTCAAATGGTGCGGTAGGAGTTTTCGGACTCAACTCGAATTTTTTTTAATGACTCGGACTTGAGGTTTCGTGACCCGACTCCAACACTGCTATCGATGATATGCTATACATATGGTTACTATGGGGCCGCACGGTGGTGTAGTGGTTAGCGCTGTCGCCTCACAGCAAGAAGGTCCGGGTTCGAGCCCCGTGGCCGACGAGGGCCTTTCTGTGCGGAGTTTGCATGTTCTCCCCGTGGGTTTCCTCCGGGTGCTCCGGTTTCCCCCACAGTCCAAAGACATACAGGTTAGGTTAACTGGTGGCTCTAAATTGACCGTGAGTGTGAATGGTTGTCTGTGCCTATGTGTCAGCCCTGTGATGACCTGGCGACTTGTCCAGGGTGTACCCCGCCTTTCGCCCGTAGTCAGCTGGGATAGGCTCCAGCTCGCCTGCGACCCTGTAGAAGGATAAATTGGCTACAGATAATGAGATGAGATTAGATGAGATGAAATTCTGTAAAGCTGCTTTGCGACAATGTTTATTGTTAAAAGCGCTATACAAATAAACTTGACTTAATGTTAACGGCGCTAAAACAACCACCGTCAAATGGTGCTATAGGAGTTTTCGGACTCAACTCGAATTTTTTTTAATGACTCGGACTTGAGGTTTCGTGACCCGACTCCAACACTGCTATCGATGATATGCTATACATATGGTTACTATGGGGCCGCACGGTGGTGTAGTGGTTAGCGCTGTCGCCTCACAGCAAGAAGGTCCGGGTTCGAGCCCCGTGGCCGACGAGGGCCTTTCTGTGCGGAGTTTGCATGTTCTCCCCGTGGGTTTCCTCCGGGTGCTCCGGTTTCCCCCACAGTCCAAAGACATACAGGTTAGGTTAACTGGTGGCTCTAAATTGACCGTGAGTGTGAATGGTTGTCTGTGCCTATGTGTCAGCCCTGTGATGACCTGGCGACTTGTCCAGGGTGTACCCCGCCTTTCGCCCGTAGTCAGCTGGGATAGGCTCCAGCTCGCCTGCGACCCTGTAGAAGGATAAAGTGGCTACAGATAATGAGATGAGATTAGATGAGATGAAATTCTGTAAAGCTGCTTTGCGACAATGTTTATTGTTAAAAGCGCTATACAAATAAACTTGACTTAATGTTAACGGCGCTAAAACAACCACCGTCAAATGGTGCTATAGGAGTTTTCGGACTCAACTCGAATTTTTTTTAATGACTCGGACTTGAGGTTTCGTGACCCGACTCCAACACTGCTATCGATGATATGCTATACATATGGTTACTATGGGGCCGCACGGTGGTGTAGTGGTTAGCGCTGTCGCCTCACAGCAAGAAGGTCCGGGTTCGAGCCCCGTGGCCGACGAGGGCCTTTCTGTGCGGAGTTTGCATGTTCTCCCCGTGGGTTTCCTCCGGGTGCTCCGGTTTCCCCCACAGTCCAAAGACATACAGGTTAGGTTAACTGGTGGCTCTAAATTGACCGTGAGTGTGAATGGTTGTCTGTGCCTATGTGTCAGCCCTGTGATGACCTGGCGACTTGTCCAGGGTGTACCCCGCCTTTCGCCCGTAGTCAGCTGGGATAGGCTCCAGCTCGCCTGCGACCCTGTAGAACAGGATAAAGCGGCTACAGATAATGAGATGAGATTAGATGAGATGAAATTCTGTAAAGCTGCTTTGCGACAATGTTTATTGTTAAAAGCGCTATACAAATAAACTTGACTTAATGTTAACGGCGCTAAAACAGCCACCGTCAAATGGTGCGGTAGGAGTTTTCGGACTCAACTCGAATTTTTTTTAATGACTCGGACTTGAGGTTTCGTGACCCGACTCCACACTGCTATCGATGATATGCCATACATATGGTTAACATGGGGCGGCACGTTGGTGTAGTGGTTAGCGCTGTCGCCTCACAGCAAGAAGGTCCGGGTTCGAGCCCCGTGGCCGACGAGGGCCTTTCTGCACGGAGTTTGCATGTTCTCCCCGTGGGTTTCCTCCGGGTGCTCCGGTTTCCCCCACAGTCCAAAGACATGCAGGTTAGGTTAACTGGTGGCTCTAAATTGACCGTGAGTGTGAATGGTTGTCTGTGTCTATGTGTCAGCCCTGTGATGACCTGGCGACTTGTCCAGGGTGTACCCCGCCTTTCGCCCGTAGTCAGCTGGGATAGGCTCCAGCTCGCCTGCGACCCTGTAGAACAGGATAAAGCGGCTACAGATAATGAGATGAGATTAGATGAGATGAAATTCTGTAAAGCTGCTTTGCGACAATGTTTATTGTTAAAAGCGCTATACAAATAAACTTGACTTAATGTTAACGGCGCTAAAACAGCCACCGTCAAATGGTGCGGTAGGAGTTTTCGGACTCAACTCGAATTTTTTTTAATGACTCGGACTTGAGGTTTCGTGACCCGACTCCAACACTGCTATCGATGATATGCTATACATATGGTTACTATGGGGCCGCACGGTGGTGTAGTGGTTAGCGCTGTCGCCTCACAGCAAGAAGGTCCGGGTTCGAGCCCCGTGGCCGACGAGGGCCTTTCTGTGCGGAGTTTGCATGTTCTCCCCGTGGGTTTCCTCCGGGTGCTCCGGTTTCCCCCACAGTCCAAAGACATACAGGTTAGGTTAACTGGTGGCTCTAAATTGACCGTGAGTGTGAATGGTTGTCTGTGCCTATGTGTCAGCCCTGTGATGACCTGGCGACTTGTCCAGGGTGTACCCCGCCTTTCGCCCGTAGTCAGCTGGGATAGGCTCCAGCTCGCCTGCGACCCTGTAGAACAGGATAAAGCGGCTACAGATAATGAGATGAGATTAGATGAGATGAAATTCTGTAAAGCTGCTTTGCGACAATGTTTATTGTTAAAAGCGCTATACAAATAAACTTGACTTAATGTTAACGGCGCTAAAACAGCCACCGTCAAATGGTGCGGTAGGAGTTTTCGGACTCAACTCGAATTTTTTTTAATGACTCGGACTTGAGGTTTCGTGACCCGACTCCACACTGCTATCGATGATATGCCATACATATGGTTACCATGGGGCGGCACGTTGGTGTAGTGGTTAGCGCTGTCGCCTCACAGCAAGAAGGTCCGGGTTCGAGCCCTGTGGCCGACGAGGGCCTTTCTGCACGGAGTTTGCATGTTCTCCCCGTGGGTTTCCTCCGGGTGCTCCGGTTTCCCCCACAGTCCAAAGACATGCAGGTTAGGTTAACTGGTGGCTCTAAATTGACCGTGAGTGTGAATGGTTGTCTGTGTCTATGTGTCAGCCCTGTGATGACCTGGCAACTTGTCCAGGGTGTACCCCGCCTTTCGCCCGTAGTCAGCTGGGATAGGCTCCAGCTCGCCTGCGACCCTGTAGAACAGGATAAAGCGGCTAGAGATGATGAGATGAGATGAGATGACTACCATGATACTGATAGACATATTGTGTGACTTTTGTTTGGAGAGAATGCAGACAAATTAGGAAGTAACCAAACAAACAGCGTGGTGAACAGTTTATTGTGATATGCACTGCACTGAGCGTCCCTTCCAAGGCCTAGACATTCCTCTCTGATGATCATCACCTTCTGCTAGTTCTCGCGAGAGGACAGGATCTGAGCGCAGCCGTTGCGGAAATCTCGCGAGAATCGGTGTTGTAGTAGAGGGAAAGGGAGAGGGTGAGAGGAGAGGAGAGGAGGGGTACTCACAAAGATGTTGCGTGATTTTTTTGGAAATTTATTTATTTAAATAAAAAAAATGGCCGCCGCAGAGAGCGGAGAGGAGAGACTGTAAGTGTGAATGGCTGTGTTTGTGTTGTAATGTTGTGGCGAGTTTAAATTAAACTGCGCGTGTTGCAAATCGCTATTGCGTATGTTATCGCAGCTAACCATTATTATGTGTGGTGGAAAAACCAAAAAAACAAAAACGTTAGCTTGCTAAGTCCGTTAGCTTTAGCGTTAGCTGTAGCTTTAGCTTGGAATAACGTCACTTGTATTTCCCCAGATCATGGATGGACACTTTTAGCTTACTTGCTAACCACCTAGCTAGCTAGCTAGCCTGCTAGCTACTAGGAGGAGGTGTGTGTATGTGTGTGTATGTCATTTTCTGACGTTACTCAGAACTCCTAGCTAAGCTAATCTCCTCACACTTACCGTGCAGCACTACAGCAGCTTCCTGTCGCTTATCTGATATCTGACTGAAAGCATGTTTACATCTTCAACTCTGCACATTTTTATTAATGGCTGTCAAAACACCAGGCAGCTCGAAGTTAGCTGGCTAAGAAGCAGCTAGTGCACAGCTGCATGCTGGAATTACATTTCGTCCCATAAACCTGTTTAGCTCATTTTCCTCACATGATGTGATGAATGTAATATATAAATCCTCATGTCCTGTATGTGCAGGTTTGTTTATGTGCCTGGACATCCATTCAAGTTTGCACATGCATGCATGCATTTAAGTTAGTTAGATTTCTAAATGCAAAACACCTATATTGATATTCGAGCAAATTCAGCTGTTTCTGAGCTGTTTTTTTTTTTACAATAATCAAGTGAAATGAAATTAAACATTGTGTTTCGGGACACCTTGTTGTACCTGATTTCAGAAAAAAAATAGTTTTGGATGTTTAAACTTCTGTCACTCTTGGGGTTTTATTTTATTTATTTTTTTGATGATGATTCATCCTGTGTTTATCCAATTAAATCATCTCTATCATGTTTATGTCCCGCCCCTTAGAGAGAGAGAGAGAGGTAGAGGGGGTGTGTCTTATTCGACAGCTCATTAACAGCAAATTATAGGTGTAATGAAGAATTCAAATTCACAACAATGATGCTTTAAGCTGAACATCGGTGTTTTGTTTTTACCGGATCCGTTCCGACTCGTACGACGAAACGTTAATCACGATATGGGCGTGTCTAAAGCGAAAGGCTTTTCATATTCGTCTCGGAATCAGAAGCTACATTTAGAGCACACACATTTTTACGTATGGATTCCGAACGTCCCGTTTACGTGAAAGTGCGTGTTTTGTTTATACGTCCGAAGCGTGCATCAGGAACAGAATTCGTGATATGCGTACAATTCCTGTTTATTCTGTCCACCTTGACTGGATATGAGCAATCGGGCGCTCTGATCGATTGGCCGCTCTATTACGAGGATATCAGCTCATATACCGTGAGTAGAGAAAAAACAAAATGGCGGCGCGTCTTGCTGAACCAACCGAGGATGAAATTTAAAAAAAAAAAAAAACTTAACTCGAAAACAAAACCCCAGAAATACAAAAAAAAAGCAACAAAATACGGAATGAGAGTATTTGATGGGAAGGATTTTTTTTCAAGAATTATTATTATTATTAGAGCATTTTTCACAAATTGCTCCTGTCATTTGGCCAGTTTGTTTACATTCTAAGCGGAAAAGACTTTGTCAGACGTTTTGTTTAAAGTTTTTATTTATCGAATTGCAAAAGATAAAAATAAAAATGCTCCGTTTGTCAAAATCCAGTGAATGTGGATAGAAGAAAACAGTTAAGGCCAATTTATGCTGACAACGCAGTCCTCGCAGACGGTGTCGCAGATAGCGTCTGCGTAGCCCCCCCCCCCACCTTCGCAGACGCTCTGCGTGCACCTCCCAAAAATTGTGACCACCACAGAAGCCTCGCAGACAAGAGGGCTCTGATTGGTCCACTCTACATCCGCTGTACACGCACTTCCGCTTCCCTACTTTCCCGGTTTGTTTTGTTTTCACGACCGCCATTTTTAAAAACACGAGCGAAGATGGAGCAGCACGAAGAGCGGTTGATCGAGGAAGTGAGGAAGTACGTACATCTATACGACTCCAGTTCTAGTCATTATAAGTAACCGGAGGATAAACACTCCACTAACCACACCCACCAACTACTCCTAGCGATTTCGCGACTTCGCGCCCCCTTGCGTTGTAGCGGTGAATAACATCGCGCAAACCTATTACTCCCCGCTCAACGATAAATTACAACTGTCTGCGAAAAGCTATCTGCGAAAGCCTTGTCGCAAGAGCATGCAGAGGCCTTTATTCCACTCAATCTCGTCGTACATGGCGTATAGCACTATCAGCTCCTGT